>NC_134354.1:151331092-151468592 GCF_048569485.1 Anomaloglossus baeobatrachus
CTGCTGGTAAAAATAATCGCTAGCTAAGCCCTATAGCCGGCCACTGCCATAATGTGAAGCGGGCTCTGCTTTTGAGCTTGCTCTAAGGCGTAGCAATATAACCCCTTAATGCTCCATGACATACCTGGTACCTCTTCCAGTTAGTGCTGCTCCACTGATTGTCCCTCTGTTCCAAATTTATGTCCCACAGAAATAGATGCAAATTTTCCCGTCAATTAACTGGGCGTATACCACATTGATGAAGGGTTGCTTTCTTTATCGTTCCTTTGGGAGACCCAGACCATGGGTGTTTAGCTTCTGCCTCCGGAGGACACACAAAGTACTACACTTAAAAGTGTAGCTCCTCCCTCTGAGCTTACACACCCCCTGGTAGCCAGTCCTAGCCAGTTTATCGCTTTGTGTTCAGGAGGTCATACATCCACACATGCATTCTCATCTGATTGTTTGACTTTTGGAAAGAGTTTGAAGAAAAGCGGGTCCATGTCTGGACTCCCGGCATGTCCCTTCTCACCCCACTGTGTCGGCGGTGTTGTTAAGGTTGATTTACAAGGCTGAAGCCTTACATGCCGTGCTCCTTCACCATCCCTTCTGGGCTCTGGCTTGAAGTGGGAGCCAGCACGGTCTCCATGCCTGGCAGGAGTCCGGTCTCCATCCACAGCCCCTTGAGGATTCTGTTGGACCGGAGCACTCATCCCCAGGGACATGGCCCTGCGTCTCAGCAGCTAAGTACCTGAGACGTTTATGTTGGGAGTCCCGGTTCTTTATTGTAAGGGGAGAGTATGCTGTATGTGATTGTTTTTAACTTTTCCGGCGGGTTCTGCAGCTTTTGCCTGAGAACCGCGCCGATGGTGCCTGCTTGTCGGCCTCGCCGCTTAAATTTAGGCCCCGGCTTCGCCGGAGGCCTAGTTTCGTTTTCCTGCCCTCGCATGTCACTCATGCAGAGGGACAGGTTCGGCTCCTCCCGGCGGCCGTTCTACACAGGGGAGGGACACTCCCCACTGCTGGGGCGTCCCTCCTTCCCGGCAGGTCTCTATAGCCCTCCAGTTCCCGCTCTTTTATAGGAACGCCCCTAGTCCCGCCCCCTCCATTTCTCAGGCAGAGTTCACTCTGCTCTGGGACATCCTGCATTCTGCATCTCTGCTGAGGTGCTGCGCTCTGGGGGACCGGGCTTTGGGATCTGGAGGGCACACAACACCGCGCTCAGCGGTCTGGTAAGCCACAGCCGGTCTCCTGTTGTGGACCTCTGTATATTCTCCCTGGGGTTCATTCTCTGCAAAAGACCCTCCGGTGTCTAGGCTATCAGCCCGGACCGTTGTGTCGGTGGCTGACGGCACCTCACTTAAGGATTCCACTGACCGTCAGATTGACCTTCTGGCCAAATCTGTGTATGAAGCTGCGGGGGGCCGCGTTTTCCCCGACTTTTGCAGCAGTGTGGGCTCTCAAAGCCATCTCTGCTTCTCTAGAGGAGATGCATTCCCTCACCAAGGTATCTATGCCTGAGATGGTTACCTTAACTGCTCAGGCTTCAGCCTTTTCATCTTATGCCATGTCTGCCATGCTAGAGGCTGCTCACTGCACTGCGGTGGCTTCAGCTAATTCTCTTGTTATCCGCAGGATTTTGTGGCTTCGAGAGTGGAAGGCAGATGCTTCGTCCAAGAAGTTTCTTGCTGGGCTTCCTTTTGCTGGTTCACGGCTGTTTGGTGAACAGCTGGATGAAATCATTAAAGAAGCTACTGGCGGGAAGAGTACTTCCATGCCATAAACTAAGACCAGGAAACCCGCCCAGGGTAGGAATCAATCGAGGTTTCGTTCCTTTCGTTCCTCCAACTGGTCATCCTCTAAGCCTTCCGCCTCGTCTGCTAACTCAGCCAAGGATCAGAAATCCAACTGGCACCCAAAAGCGCGTCCGAAGAAGACCGCAGGAGGTTCTGCCACTAAGGCAGCTTCCTCATGACTCTCGGCCTGCTCCAGCCATGTCCTTAGTCGGTGGCAGTCTCTCCCACTTTGGCGACGCTTGGTTAAAGCAGGTCTCCGATCAGTGGGTGAGAGACATCATATCTCACGGCTACAGGATAGAATTCTCTTCCAGCCCTCCAAACAGATTTTTTCTCTCAACTCCCCCCTGCTCCAAGGCCGCCGCCTTCTCGCAGGCCGTGGTGTCCTTGCAGGCAAATGGAGTGATTATCCCAGTTCCCGCTCAGGAACGGTTCAGAGGTTTTTACTCAAATCTCTTCCTAGTTCCAAAAAAGGACGGTACCTTCCGGCCCATCCTGGATCTCAAGCTTCTCAAAAAGCATGTCCGGGTGCGTCATTTTCGCATGGAGTCTCTGCGATCAGTCATTGCCTCTATGACCCAAGGGGAGTTCCTGGCGTCCATCGACATCAGAGATGCCTATCTACATGTGCCAATCGCAGTGTCACATCAGCGTTGGTTACGTTTTGCGATAGGAGAGGATCATTTCCAATTCGTGGCTCTCCCCTTCGGGTTAGCCACGGCCCCTCGGGTATTCACCAAGGTCATGGCGGCAGTGATTGCGGTCCTGCACACCTCCAGGGGTTAGCAGTGCTTCCTTATCTGGACGACCTTCTAGTCAAGGGTACATCCAGCGCAGACTGTCAGCGGAGTGTTTCGCTCTCTCTCGCCGCCCTAGCCCAATTCGGGTGGATTGTCAATCTTCCCAAATCCACTCTGACTCCGACCCAGAGTCTCAAGTACCTAGGGATGCAGTTCGAGACTTTACCGGCACTTGTGAAGTTGCCCTTAATCAAACAGCAGTCTCTCCGGCTAGCGGTGCGCTCTCTCCTGAGGCACCGCCTTTATTCCCTCAGGCGCCTGATGCAGGTGCTGGGTCAAATGGTGGCTTCCATGGAGGCGGTTCCCTTTGCCCAGTTCCATCTGCGTCCTCTGCAGCTGGACATTCTCCGCTGTTGGGACAAGCGGCCTTCCTCCTTACAGAGGTTAGTGGCTCTGTCGCCACGGACCAGGACCTCTCTTCAGTGGTGGCTTCGACCCCTCTCCCTGTCCCAAGGGCGCTCCTTCCTGGCTCCGTCCTGGGTGATTCTCACCACGGATGCCAGCCTATCCGGCTGGGGAGCGGTACATCTCCACCACAGAGCTCGGGGCACTTGGACTCCGTCCGAGTCAGCCCTTTCAATCAATGTGCTGGAAACCAGAGCTGTGCTTCTAGCTCTCCTAGCCTTTCACCACCTGTTGGCGGGCAGGCACATTCGAGTCCAGTCAGACAACGCGACAGCGGTTGCCTTCATCAATCACCAAGGCGGGACACGCAGCCGCCTGGCAATGTTGGAGGTCCAACGCATTCTTCAATGGGCGGAGGACTCCAAGTCCACCATATCCGCAGTCCACATCCCTGGCGTAGAAAACTGGGAGGCAGATTATCTCAGCCGTCAATCCGTGGACGGTGGCGAGTGGTCTCGGCACCCGGCAGTGTTTCAGTCAATCTGCCGCAAATGGGGCACTCCGGACGTGGACCTAATGGCATCCCGTCACAACAACAAGGTTCCGGTTTACGTGGCTCGCTCCCACGATCCTCAGGCCTTCGCCGCGGACGCTCTGGTTCAAGACTGGTCCCAGTTTCGTCTGTCCTACGTGTTTCCCCCTCTAGCTCTCTTGCCCAGAGTCCTGCGCAAGATCAGAATGGAGGGCCGTCGAGTCATCCTCATTGCACCGGACTGGCCCAGGCGAGCTTGGTATCCGGACCTGCTCAAACTGTCCGTGGAGATGCCGTGGCATCTTCCGGACCGTCCAGACCTGCTCTCGCAAGGTCCGTTTTTCCGCCCGAATTCTGCGGCACTCAAATTGACGGCGTGGCTCTTGAGTCCTGGATTTTGACGGCTTCTGGTATTCCTCCTGAAGTCATCTCCACTATGACTCGGGCCCGTAAGTCTTCCTCCGTCAAGATCTATCACAGGACTTGGAAAATTTTCCTGTCCTGGTGTCGCTCTTCCGGCCATTTTCCTTGGCCATTTTCGTTGCCGACCCTTCTGTCTTTTTTACAGTCCGGTCTGCAGCTAGGACTGTCCCTCAACTCTCTCAAGGGACAAGTCTCAGCTCTATCAGTGCTGTTCCAGCGGCATCTCGCCCGGCTGGCTCAGATCCGCACCTTCACGCAAGGTGCGTCTCACATCATTCCGCCTTATCGGCGGCCCTTGGATCCCTGGGACCTTAACTTGGTCCTCACGGTATTGCAGAAACCCCCCTTTGAGCCTCTTAGGGAGGTTTCTTTGTATCGTCTTTCTCAAAAGGTGGCCTTTCTAGTTGCCATAACTTCTCTCAGGAGAGTCTCTGATTTGGCTGCGCTCTCCTCGGAGTCACCTTTTTTGGTTTTTCACCAAGACAAGGTAGTTCTCCGTCCGACCCCGGACTTTCTTCCTAAGGTGGTCTCTCCCTTCCACCTTAACCTGGATATTTCCTTGCCTTCCTTCTGTCCGGCCCCTGTTCATCGCTTTGAGAAAGCGCTGCATACTCTAGATCTGGTGCGTGCTCTCCGGATCTATGTGTCTCGCACCGCTGCGCTTAGGCGGTGCACCTCTCTTTTTGTGCTAACCACAGGGCGGCGCAAGGGTCTCTCTGCTTCTAAGCCGACCTTGGCCCGTTGGATTAGATCGACCATTTCGGACGCCTACCAGAGTACTCAGGTGCCTCCCCCGCCGGGGATCAAAGCACACTCGACCAGAGCTGTCTGTGCCTCTTGGGCTTTTAGGCACCAGGCTACGGCTCAACAAGTCTGTCAGGCTGCCACTTGGACTAGCCTGCATACCTTTTCGAAGCACTACCAGGTGCATGCTCATGCTTCGGCAGATGCGAGCTTGGGCAGACGCATCCTTCAGGCGGCTGTCGCCCACTTGTGAAGTTAGGCTCCGCCTACTTCTTAGTTTTTTCTGTTTATTCCCACCCAGGGACAGCTTGGGAGACCCAGACCATGGGTGTTTAGCTTCTGCCTCCGGAGGACACACAAAGTACTACACTTAAAAGTGTAGCTCCTCCCTCTGAGCTTATACACCCCCTGGTAGCCAGTCCTAGCCAGTTTAGTGCAAAAGCTGAAGGAGAATAGCCACCCACAAGTAGAACCGAGTAAGAACCGGAACAACCGGAGACTCTGTCCACGACAACAGCCGGTGATAACACAAGAGCAAGAAAATTGCCAACAGGCAACAGGGAGGGAGCTGGGTCTCCCAATACGGAACTATAAGAAAAAGAATTTACGGTAAGTAACAAAATTCTCTTTTTCTCCACTGATGCTGGCCTATAACAATACGGCTGTACCCACTGACAAGTTCTGTGGTATACACCCAGCTTTTTAAAAGGGCAAATTAGGATCTTTATGGTAGGGGGGCATAACTTTAAAAGGAGGGGCGCAGAAGGAGAGAAACTCCCAGAATGAGGGGAGCAGCACCAATTGGAGGTGTTTAATTTTAAAAATCCAGTGAAGGCTCCTCTTAAACATATTGTAAAATCCATCCATCCACTAATCCTGTGGCCTTGTTTTTATTGTCATGACGGGGTCTGACCTTGTGCCCGGTGCCCATTTCCTATGGATATTCCGCCATGAAATGACTTGCCAGTGTAAAGCGGGAGAATCATGCAATATGAAACTTTAGCGGCATCTCTGTGCCATTTTTAGGAATCGTGTAAAAGCATTTACTTTGTGGTGTGTCACCTGCTCCACCATGTACCTGCCATTGTGTGCCATGTCTGATGTTCTTTATGATAACATCTGGGGACAACTAAAGACAGTAAATTAAATGAATGATAGCCACTGTTGACCAAAAGTTGACTTCAAACCGGATGTAACCTCAGGTCTAGTGATGACAGCTAATATAACCGCGCATTCACCTTATTTCAGAAGAAGCGATGGTTGACTTTGACGATGGAGATTTTGATGAACCCATGGAGGAGGATAGTTCTGAGAGAAAACCTGACATAAGTACAACTGTTAAGATGGAGCCAGATATTAAAAAGGAGGTGAAAGAAGAAATGGATGAAAAGCCTCGTATGTAAGTCAAAAGAAATGCACGATTGTTCTCATCGTATAGTATAATGCAAAAAAGGAGCAGGCTTTTCTTCTCTACTTTACTAGTCCTCTATTGATCTCCTACTGTTAAAACAAGGATTTTATCCAAACTACACTAAGGAACCCAGTAACTGACACATCACTGGAATCCGTGTCTCTGCTCCTACTTCATGGTGCTCTCAGATTAGGTGGCAAAAATTTGGTGACAAATTCCTTTTAACTGCAAAAACAAACTCTGCTAACAGGATGCAACTGTGTACCTATACCATGGATAAATTAATCAGTTCACTCTTTTCCCCTAGTGCTTCAGCTTTTTACAAGGATTCGTGCTGGGATCAAACACCCCATGAAACTCAGTCTGTTGCAAATGAAGTGCAAGTGGATTCCAGTCTGCTTCCTTTAGTAACTGGTGAGGATGGTGATCCGGTGTTCAGATTTTATTGGCTGGATGCTTATGAGGACCAATACAATCAGCCAGGTAAGACTACTCTTCCTGCTTTATGAGGTGCCTCGAATATTAACACCTTGTGTAGGATCATGAAAACGTATTGGGAGTTGTTTGTGTGGTTTCCATTTATGCAATCGATGTTAAAGGGACCCTGTCACCAGGTTTTCGAAATATAAAAACTAAGGCCACCACCTTTATCATTCTTTCACATTAGTCTAGCAACAGGTATGTAAGTCCCAACCCATTTTGCATATCCCAAAAAATACCTTTTATAATTGCCTCTCCATATAGTGTGGTCCGGTCCAATGGGTGTTGATCTTGCTCGGCGCCTTCTCTTCCCGCAGTCGCTGACCTCCGCCCCTGCTTCATGTGGATAACGCATCCTATGTCACATACAGTCTTCCCAAAATCCCTCCTGCGCAGGCGTGCTTCCGTCTGCTATGCAGAAGGCACGGCAAAGCATTGTAGTGCTCATGCACTGACTATACTTCCATGTCATTGGCACCTTTTTGTCCTCTCCCAAAGCATGCAACTTTCAGTACTTTGCTCGGCCCTTAGCAGGGAGAGAAAAGTGTGCCCTCGCAGGAGCAAAATTGGTGACTCTTTGTGGATGATGTAGGACACGTCATCCATATGAAACAGGACAAGAGGTTGTTAATTGAGAGGAGACGTCAAGCAAGACCAGCAACACTCATAGGACCGAACTGTGTCGTATCTAAGGATTATAAAAGGATTTTTCTTTATCGCTTCATTGGGGGACACAGAGACCATAGGTTGTATGCTGCTGCCACTAGGAGGCGACACTAAGCAAAAAACAAGGAAACTCCTCCTATGCAGTATACACCCATCAACTGGCAATTGTACCTCAGTTTAAGCTTAGTGTCCATAGGAGGTGGACACACTTGGGGCTGCTCCAGCCCCTCAGGTTTGTATTTTTAATCTTTTCCCCTTTTTCTTTTCAGACACAGCTCGTCGGGCGACAGGGTGTAATTGCTCACCCTGCTCTCCCCCCTAGAGGCCGGTCGCACAGAAGTGGGGTCCGTCCGCCACTTCCGTTGACTTCCGTGCCTGTCTGGCAGGACCCTACCCCCCTAACACTCTCAAGACTGTTTGGGGGGCATCCGCACAGAGGGACAGGCGGATGGTCCTTGCCCCCCTCCCCCTGCACGCCCGCTCTCCACAGCCGGCCTGATCAGGGAGGGGAGACGAAAAAATCATTGGAAGAACCCAGTCTCCCTATGTCCTTCCCAGGGATCAAGCCAAGGAGGACAGGATCAAGCAAAGAGGACTATCAGCCACCGGGACAGGTACCCATCCCTTGTCCCGGGTCATGGGGGGCTCCGTTCAAAAAAAAAAAAAAAATGTCTCTTTAAACCATTATCTATAAGGCTTCGTTCTTACCAAGGTCCGCTCCCCTCCAGGCAGTACGCTCGGCTCCCCCACACAGCCCCGACCCCGTCCTCTGCGCCGTCCTCGGCTCCCCCTGCGGCCTCACCTAAAAATCTAGTCCCCGGCTTCTCTCCGGCCTAGCTCCCGTCCGGCCAGGCCCCCTCCCGGCCAGCCTATCGCGTGTGCCCTCACTTCTAGCAGGCCCGCCCGCTCCAGCAGCCAGTCAGGGGAGGCCTCTGCGCGCCCTTTCCCAGCCAACCACGGGCCTCCTCTCTCTCTCCCTCTCTCCCGGCCGATACCTGCAGTCTGCGCGCCGTTTTTTCGCGCTCTTTTTTCGGCTCCTCCTCCGGCCTGGGCTCTCAGCAGCAGTCACTGCCCTGTCATCTCCTGTGCGGCAGACACGCTACACGTGCAGCCACCGGCCTCACGTCCCTGCAGCTCCTCGGAGCCCCCACCTCTGCTCCCTCAGCCTGCATAGCTGGATAGGAAGCGCCTGCTTACAGAGACAGCTCAAACACAGAACGACAGAATCTGGGTAAGCTCTGCCACTGGGAGGCAGCTCCTTCCCCAGTACCTCACCCACCTGGCATCCTCCTGTCTCTCTTCCCTTGCCTCATTTCCTCTCTACTGTCCCATGTCCAGCACAAGAGCGACCCGCTCTCAACCACAGGCTATAGTGCTTCACTTCGCCTGCTCCTCTTGCCTAAAGAAGTTTCCCTCAGGGCAGTCCTCCCCCATCTGCGTAGCCTGTAGCACCCCTAACATGACTACTACGGAGCCCCCCACCGCCCGTAACGAGGACTCGGCCCCCATGCCTGGGTGGGCCTCAGCTCTCTCCCAGTCCGTGGACAAGCTAACTGACATGTCTCAGTCCTTAGCATCGGCCATAGACCGGCTGTCCGCCTCCTCCTCTGGAGTCCCTCCGGCGACCCAGAGCGAGTCTGAGCCCGCAGCGCCTCCAGCCCGGCAAGGCAGAACACAAAGGAGGTCTAGGAAGCGGTCCCTCTCTGGGTCTTCCTCCAGCTCCCCTAGCCCTGCTAGGGCCGCCAGAGCATCACGCTCGCTGTCTCCTGTCTCTTCTGCGGCAGCTCCAGATTCGGACCAGGACTCTGCTTCTGACTCCGATCTGGACTCTGAACATATATCCAAGCTGACCGGTATGATGGACAGTCTGGTCATTGCTGTCAATCAGACCCTAGAGGTACAGGACATTGACCCAGCGCCTACCTGTCAATCAGTCCCTTTCAAAAGAGCCAAGAAGCTGCCAAAAAGCTTTGGCAACCACAGGGAATTTGAGGATATTCTTTCCAGACAGTGGGAACATCCCGACAAGCGCTTCCAGAAACGCAAGCGGGCTCAGGTCCTTTATCCCTTCCCACCGGAACTTCTCCAGAAGTGGTCAGTGGCTCCTTCAGTGGATCCTCCGATCTCCCGACTCTCGTCCAGCACCACCCTGCCGCTGTCCGATGGAGCCTCCCTGAAGGATCCCTCGGACAGGACCATAGAATCCTTAGCCAGGTTGGCCTTTGAGGCCTCCGGCTCGGCCATCACTCCAGCCTTTGCGACCACCTGGGTTTCCAAGGCTGTCTCCGCCTGGGCAAAGATCCTTCGCCGTGGTATCCTGGCTGATGCTCCCAGACCAGAGCTGGCAGATCTGGCAGATCAGATCACTCACGCCGGAAAATATCTAGTCGCTGCGTCCCTTGACTCTGCTGCTTCCGCTGCCCTGGCAGCCGGCAACATTACTGCAATCCGCAGAGCCCTGTGGCTTAAGGCGTGGAACGCAGACTCCGCATCCAAGAAGTCTCTCACCAGTCTTCCCTTTGTCGGTACCAGGCTATTCGGAGAAAAGCTGGACAAGATCATCTCTGAGGCTACGGGAGGCAAGAGTACCTTCCTCCCCCAACAGAGGACCCCTCGTACTCCTCCAAAGCGGCGGCTTTTTCCCTTTCGCCCCTTTCGTCAATTCTCCACCAACGCCAACTCACGTCGGGAGCGGTCCCCGGCGCGTCAGGAGAGACGGAAGCCCTCCTTTAAGGCAGCACCCCACTGGCGTTCCTGGCGTTCCCGTGGCCAGCAGTCCAAGTCCTCCAGGTCCAGATCCCACAGATTTTCCTCCGCATGACTGGGCTCTCGTCACCGGGTCCCCATCCAGGGTCGGCGGTCGTCTCCGCAGATTCAGAAGCACGTGGCTTTCCGTGATAGACGACGCCTGGGTTCGAGACGTCGTCTCTCACGGCTACAAGATAGTTTTCTTCGCTCCCACGCTCACGCTTCGTCCAGTCCAAGCCCCCCAAGGATCCCTCCCTCACAAAGGGCTTCTTCGCAGCCATTCAAGCCATGCGAGACTCTGGGGTCATCATCTCCGTACCCCCTCAAGACAGATTCCGGGGTTTTTATTCAAACCTCTTTGTGGTACCGAAGAAGAATGGCGCAGTCCGCCCCATCCTGGATCTCAAGCGTCTCAACAGGCAGGTCCGCCTCCGGCGATTCCGCATGGAGTCTCTGCGCTCAGTGATAGCGTCCATGGAACCAGGGGAGTTCCTCTGCTCGGTGGACATCCAGGACGCCTATCTCCACATCCCGATCTTTCCAGCTCATCAGAGATTCCTACGCTTCATGGTTCAGGGGCAACACTTCCAGTTCACTGCTCTCCCATTCGGGCTCTCGACAGCTCCCAGAGTCTTCACCAAGGTGATGGCTACTGTCATGGCTATTCTTCGAACCCGGGGAATTCTAGCCATCCCGTATCTGGACGACATTTTGATCAAGGCTCCCTCGGCGGCGGAGTGCCGCGACAGTCTCAACATCACTCTGGATACTCTATCCCGTCTCGGCTGGTTGATCAACAGACCAAAGTCATCTCTGATCCCGTCTCAACGCATCTCATTCCTCGGCATGATCTTCGATACCTCGCAAGCGAAGGTTCTTCTGCCCAAGGACAAACTCACAGCTATTCTCAGGGGGATTTGGAAGCTCCAACGCGCACCTCGCTGCTCCCTTCGATACTGCATGAGCATTCTCGGGAAGATGGTGGCGTCAATGCAAGCGGTGCCCTACAGTCAATTCCGCACTCGCCCCCTTCAAGGTCTTCTCCTCGCAGCATGGGACAAGTCCCCTCACTCCCTGGATCGACCAATTGCAATCCCTCCTCGAGTCAGACAATCATTAGAATGGTGGAGATGCTCTCCCCTCGCCCTCCAAGGGAGATCATTTCTTCCCCTTTGACGGAGGGTCGTCACGACAGACGCCAGCTTGCTAGGATGGGGAGCCACTTTCCAGGACCTCACAGTTCAGGGTCGCTGGACCGAGCCGGAAACCAAACTTCCCATCAACATCTTGGAACTCAGATCAGTTCGCCTAGCTCTATTTCATTGGAAGGCTCTGCTTCGCGGACACCCAGTTCGGGTGCAGTCCGACAATGCAACCACTGTGGCCTACATAAACAATCAAGGCGGAACACGCAGCCGTGCGGCAATGAGAGAGGTATCTCAAATCCTCGACTGGGCCGAACAGAACATCCCAGCGATTTCGGCGGTCCACATCCCGGGCGTGGACAATTGGGCCGCCGACTTCCTCAGCCGAGAGGGCCTCGACACCGGAGAATGGTCCCTCAATCCCAGAATCTTCCAACAGATCTGTGTCAGGTGGGGGACCCCCGACGTGGATCTCCTGGCCTCCAGGTGGAATCACAAGGTTCCCCAGTTCGTCTCCAGGGCAAGAGACCCACTAGCGCTCGCAACGGACGCCCTAGCGATCCCCTGGTCGCAGTTCTCTCTGCCGTTCCTCTTCCCTCCACTTCCGCTTATACCCAAGCTAGTCAAGAAGATCAAGGCGGAGGGAGTTCCGGTGATTCTCGTGGCCCCAGATTGGCCTCGACGCCCGTGGTACGCAGAGCTCGTGCACCTTCTCGCCGACGTTCCGTGGAGACTTCCAGACGTCCAGGATCTTCTCACTCAAGGGCCTTTTCTTCACCAGAATTCACAGTCGCTCAATTTAACGGCATGGCTGTTGAAGCCGCAGTACTAACTTCCGCGGGATTCTCAGAACAGGTCATCCAGACAATGATCAAAGCTCGGAAGCCTTCTTCTTCCCGTATTTACCACCGGACGTGGAAGGCCTATTTCCGCTGGTGTGAAGCTAACCAGGTCACAGCCATGACCTTCTCCTTACCAGTTCTGTTGTCATTCCTACAATCTGGTCTGGAGGCTGGATTAGCACTCAGCTCCCTCAAGGGTCAGGTGTCTGCTCTTTCCATTCTCTTTCAAAGGAGGATTGCCTCTCGGTCACAGGTTCGCACATTCATTCAGGGAGCCGCGCATGCGGCGCCCCCCGTTCAACCTCCGGTGGAGACCTGGGACCTTAACCTGGTTCTGTCTGTTCTCCAGCATTCTCCCTTCGAACCTATGCAGGAGACGTCCCTCATGTTCCTCTCTTGGAAGGTCGCCTTCTTAGTTGCCATCACGTCAATCAGGCGGGTATCTGAGCTAGCGGCGCTTTCCTGCCGCTCTCCATATCTTGTCTTCCACCAGGATAAGGTAGTCCTCCGTCCGGTTCCTTCCTTTCTGCCCAAGGTGGTTTCCTCCTTCCATCTTAACGAGGACATTGTTCTCCCCTCCTTTTGTCCGAATCCTTCACACCCTCGTGAGATTCTTCTCCACAAGCTGGACTTGGTCAGAGCTCTCCGTTTGTACATTTCCAGGACCTCTCAATTCAGACGGTCGGATTCCCTTTTTGTACTTCCGTCTGGCCCGCGCAGAGGCCTACCTGCCTCCAAGTCCTCCATTTCGCGATGGATTCGCTCTGCCGTACTGGAAGCCTACCGGGTAAGAGGGAGAATGCGCCCACTCAGGATTACGGCCCATTCCACCAGGGCGGTGGGAGCCTCGTGGGCGGTCCGTCACCACGCTCCAGCGTCGCAGCTCTGCAAAGCGGCCACCTGGTCTTCGCTCCACACTTTCACTAGGTTCTACAGGGTCCACACTTTCGCATCCTCCGATTGGTAGACGAGTCCTGCAGGCTGCAGTGGACCGAGGTCAGCCCTGAGAGTAACATTAGACCCACCCGCGGGACTGCTTTAGGACGTCCCATGGTCTCTGTGTCCCCCAATGAAGCGATAAAGAAAAGTAGATTTTGGGTACTCACCGTAAAATCTCTTTCTTGGAGCCTTCATTGGGGGACACAGCACCCGCCCTTGTGTTGGACATGTGTTACTGTTCAATGTTTCTGTTGGCTGTTGAGTTTAATGTCCACTTCTGTATGACTGAGCGTTTTGTTCTACTGTTGTCTCCTATTGCTTTCTCACTAACTGAGGTACAATTGCCAGTTGGTGGGTGTATACTGCATAGGAGGAGTTTCCTTGTTTTTTGCTTAGTGTCGCCTCCTAGTGGCAGCAGCATGCAACCCATGGTCTCTGTGTCCCCCAATGAAGGCTCCAAGAAAGAGATTTTACGGTGAGTACCCAAAATCTACTTTTTTGGGCTATGCAGAGTAGGTTGGGGATTACATGCAAGTTGCTAGACTGCTGTAAATAGGTGGTAAAGGTTGCCTTAGATTATATTGGGAAAGTCTGGTGACCATTTTGCTTTAAGCCCTTAACGACCCATGACGTACTGGGTACTTCATGGATTGTGTCACTATCATCGCCGCAGCGATCCGCACACATCAGCTGATTAAACAGGTGACATGTGTGCCTGCAAGTTACGAGTGGAATCGCTTCCACCCGCAAGTTTTAACCCCTTAAATCTTGCTGCCAAATTCTGGCAGCGAGATGTATATGTGTGCGGCCAATACTTTTACTTACCACCGCCCCCACCGGAAGTCACGTGCGTGATCATGTGACTTCTGGTGGTTGCCACGGTAGCACAGGGTCATGTGATGACGCCAGTAGCTAATATGAGTCACTTTCTCTCAGTGACCTAGTGCCAGCATTGAGAGTAAAGCACCATATCTGCAGTTCTCCGCTCTGTAGGTGAAATCTACAATTATGGCAGAGCGATCGGATTGTTGATCCATATAGCCCCCTAGGGGGACTAGTAAAATAAAAAAAAAAGTTTAAAAAAAAAAACAACCTAAAAGTTCAAATTCACTCCCTTTCGTCCCATTGAAAATTAAAGGGTTAAAAAATATACACATTTGGTATCGCCGCGTTCAGAAATGCCCGATCTATCAAATTATAAAATCAATTAATCTGATCGATAAACGAACTAGCGGCAAAAAAAATTCCAAACGCCAAAATTACGTTTTTTTATGGTCGCCACAAGTTTTGCGCAAAATGCAATAACAGGCGATCAAAACGTAGCATCTGTGCAAAAATGGTTCCATTAAAAACGCCAGCTGGAGATGCAAAAAATAAGCAGTCACTGAGCAATAGATCCCAAAAAATGAGAACGCTACGGGTTTTGGAAAATGGCGCAAAACATGCGCCATTTTTTTTTGGACAAACTTGTTAATTTTTTTTAACCTCTTAGATACAAGTGAAGATATACATGTTTGGTGTCTACAAACTCGCACCGACCTGAGGCATCACACCCACATATCAGTGATATATAGTGAACATGGTGAATAAAATATCCCAAAAAATATTGTGCGATCACACTATTTTTTGCAGTTTTTCCAAACTTGGAATTTTTTTTGCTTTTTTCCAGTACACTATATGGTAAAGCTTATGGTTTCATTTAAAAGTACAACTCGTCCTGCAAAAAACAAGCAGTTAGGCTCTCGGAAGAAGGGGAGCAAAAAAAACCCCAGAAAAATGGAAAACGGCTGGGGGCTGAATGGGTTAAGCTAGACAACTGGTTTCATCAGACTTCTTAGTTTTTTCTTTTTTTATGAGTCTAAAGTTTAATATCGCATTCAAAACATGTGAAACCACCTCTGTGGTGTAATAAAAAAACACATTCTGGTCTACTTGTTAGGCAGACTGAGCTGCTCCTGTATATTGCAGTGTTTTCACAGCTCTCTTCAGTGCGATTACTTATTTTTTTTAATGATCCGGAGATTGTGCCTCTAGTTCATTCTGATATTCTGTCTACCTGCGATACTTGTGTGTGTTTATTTTCCAGTGTACCATTTGATTTTTATTTTCTTTTCCTCCTAGGTGTTGTGTACTTGTTTGGGAAAGTCTGGATTGAGTCAGCAGAAACATTTGTCAGTTGCTGTGTAAGCGTAAAAAACATTGAGCGCACGGTGTATCTTCTGCCACGTGAGACTGTAAGTACATTTTGGTGTTGAGTGTTTTTATAGAATAAGCAATGAAACACTGTGCACATTGTAACCAAATCCACCTCTATCTATAAGATACAAGTGTATCTCAATAAGTTACAATATCATCAAAAAGTTAATTTCAGTAATTCAAGGGAAACACATATACTGTATTATATAGTCATTACACACAGAGTGATCTATTTCAAGTGTTTATTTCTGTTATGTTGATGATTATGGCTTACAGCCAATGAAAACCCAAAAGTCATTATCTCAGAAAATTAGAATAATTACCACGAAACACCTGCAAAGGCTTTATAAGCATTTAAAATGGTTCCTTAAGGCCCTGTCACACACACAGATAAATCTGCTGCAGATCTGTGGTTGCAGTGAAATTGTGGACAATCAGTGCCAGCTTTGTGGCTGTGTACAAATGGAACAATATGTCCATGATTTCACTGCAACCACAGATCTGCCAAAGATTTATCTCTGTGTGTGACAGGGCCTTAAGTCTGGTTCAGTAGGCTACACAATCATGAGAAAGACTGCTGACTTGACAGATGTCCAGAAGGCAGTCATTGACACACTCCACAAGGAGGGTAAGCCACAAAAGGTCATGGCTAATGAAGCTGGCTTTTCAGATTGCTGTATCCTATCATATTAATGTAAAGTTCAATGGAAAGAAAAAGTGTGGTAGAAAAAGGTGCACAAGCAACCCTGCAGCCTTGAAAGGATTGTTCAGAAAAGGTCATTCAAAAATTTGGGGGAGATTTACAAGGAGTAGACTGCTGCTGGAGTCAGTGCTTCAAGAGCCACCACACACAGACGTATCCAGGACATGGGCTACAACTGTCGCATTCCTTGTGTCAAGCCACTCATGACCAATAGGCAACGCCAGAAGTGCCTTACCTGGGCCAAGGAGAAAAAGAACTGGACCGTTGCTCAGTGTTCTAAGATGTTGATTTCCAAATGAAATGCAAAATTTACTTTCTCTGACGCCTCATTGGGGGACACAGGACCATGGGTGTTATGCTGCCTATCCATAGGAGGACACTAAGTAGATGCAAAAGCATAGCTCCTCCTCTGCAGTATACACCCCCTGGCCGGGCCAGGCAAGCTCAGTTTTAGCTTAGTGTCTATAGGAGGCACTTCCTTTCAAGGTTTATTTTCTTTGTCGCTCCATTGGGAGACCCAGACAATTGACAATTGACAATTGGGGTGTATAGGCTATGCCTCCGGAGGCCGCACAAAGTATTACACTAAAAGTGTAAAGCCCCTCCCCTTCTGCCTATACACCCCCCGTGCTCCCACGGGCTCCTCAGTTTTTTGCTTTGTGCGAAGGAGGCAGACATGCACGCACAGCTCCACAGATTGGTCAGCAGCAGCTGCTGACTATATCGGATGGAAGAAAAGTGGGCCCATATAGGGCCCCCAGCATGCTCCCTTCTCACCCCACTCTTGTCGGCGGTGTGGTTAAGGTTGAGGTATCCATTGCGGGTACGGAGGCTGGAGCCCACATGCTGTTTTCCTTCCCCATCCCCCTTCGGGCTCTGGGTGAAGTGGGATCCTATCGGTCTCCAGGCACTGAGACCGTGCTTCATCCACAACTCCTGTGGAGCCTGCTGGATAGGAGCCGGGTATCGTTCAGGGACATGGCCCTGCTACTTGGAGGTACTCTGTATCCCTGTGGGGACAGCGCACAGCAACACTCCAGCTTTGCTGGGTGTGCTAGTGCACCGGGGACCGCGGCGCTGACCGGGTTAATATGTGCCATTACACACTCAGCGCTGCTGAGTGTGTTTATGTATAGGGACTGCCGCACTGACCGCCGCTGCCATGGAAACACCGCGGCGCGGCTGGGACTTGTAGTGCGCCGGGGACTTCCACGCCGGCCGCGCTTTTACGGCGGCCGCGTTTATTACTAGAGTCCCCGGCTTTTTGCGGCCTAGTTTCCTTTCTTCCCACCCCCAGCCCTGACAGGCAGGGGAAGGGCGGGACGCTGCACAGAACGAGCAGCACTGAGGGCTGGAGCATGCTTTGCATACTCCACCCCCCTCACTGTGCACAGTGCGGGCACCAGTTCCCGCACTTTCTGGGTCACGCCCACGGCTCCCTCCTCTCCTCAGGACGCCGGCAGCCATTCCTGTCAGCTCCTCGGACGCTGCAGAGGGGGACAAAGTCTGGGAGACCCAGGCAGGGACTCTGGTGGCCTCACAACCGCTTTAAGCGGGTGGTAAGCAGCACCTGTGGTGCTAGCCCCATTGTGCAGTAGTGTAACATTATATGTTTATGGTATATATATTTTACACTGTATGGTGCACAGTTGATTTCTGGCTATATACCCTATTGTGTTGCTCAGGGAAGATAATAGCATGGCGCCCACGAAAGGCAGGGGTGCCAAAACACAGGCTTTTTATGCTGCCTGCGCCGCATGTACGACCCCGCTACCGGCAGGTTCCACTGACCCTCATTGTGTGCACTGTTCGGCCCCTGTGGCACTTACTCAGCCAGAGCCTCTGCTAAGAGGGGCCCAGGGGGAGCCACCTGCTGACACTGTCCAGGTGACGGGGACGGAGTTTGCAAAACTCTCTGAGACTATGGCTAAGATACTAGAAGCCTTGCAGTCCAGGCCGGTATCTCAGCACAGGGACTCTGTTGAATCTTTGTTCCCTGGCCCACCTCAGTTGGACCAACAATGTCCTCCCGGGGTATCTCATGGGTCCCAGGCTGAGGGTTCTGACACAGACCCCAGCCCCAGACCGACTAAGCGAGCTCGCTTAGAATTTCCCTCGACATCATCATATTGTGCAGGGTCTCAGAGGGGGGAATCTCTGGTTGATGAAGCGGAGTCAGTTGATCAGGATTCTGATCCTGAGGCCGCTCTCAACCTTGATACTCCTGACGGGGACGCCATAGTGACCGATCTTATTGCGTCCATCAATCTAATGCTGGATATTTCTCCCTCAGCTCCTCCGGCGGAGGAGTCGGCTTCTCAGCAGAAGAAATTCCGTTTCAGGTTTCCCAAGCGTACACCGAGTATGTTTCTGGACCACTCTGATTTCAGAGAGGCAGTCCAGAATCACCATGCTTGTCCAGATAAGCGTTTTTCTAAGCGCCTTAAGGATACACGTTATCCCTTTCCCCCTGACGTGGTCAAAAGTTGGGCTCAGTGTCCCAAAGTGGATCCTCCAATCTCCAGACTGGCAGCTAGATCCATACTTGCAGTGGAAGATGGGGCTTCACTCAAAGATGCCACTGACAGGCAGATGGAGCTCTGGTTGAAATCCATCTATGAAGCTATCGGCGCTTCTTTTGCCCCAGCATTCGCAGCCGTATGGGCGCTACAAGCTATCTCAGCAGGTCAAGCGCAAATTGACGCAGCCACACGCACGTCCGCGCCACAGGTGGCGTCCATAACCACTCAGACGTCGGCATTTGCGTCTTACGCTATTAATGCTGTCCTGGACTCTGCGAGCCGTACGGCGGTTGCAGCCGCCAATTCGGTGGTACTACGCAGGGCCTTGTGGCTACGGGAATGGAAGGCAGATTCTGCTTCCAAAAAGCGCTTAACCAGTTTGCCAATTTCTGGCGACCGATTGTTTGGCGAGCGTTTGGATGAAATCATCAAACAATCCAAGGGAAAGGATACATCCTTACCCCAGCCCAAACCGAACATACCCCAACAGAGGAGGGGGCAGTCGAGGTTTCGGTCCTTTCGGGGCGCGGGCAGGTCCCAATTCTCCTCGTCCAAAAGGCCTCAGAAAGATCAAAGGAACTCTGATGTATGGCGGTCTAAGTCACGTCCTAAAAAGACCACCGGAGGTGCCGCTACCAAAGCGGCTTCCTCATGACTTTCGGCCTCCTCACTCCGCATCCTCGGTCGGTGGCAGGCTCTCCCGCTTTTGCGACACCTGGCTGCCACGGGTAAAAGACCGTTGGGTGAGAGACATTCTGTCTCACGGTTACAAGATAGAGTTCACCTCTCGTCCCCCGACTCGATTCTTCAGGTCATCCCCGCCTCCCGAGCGAGCCGAGGCTCTTCTGCAGGCGCTGGGCACTCTGAAGGCAGAAGGAGTGGTGGTCCCTGTTCCTCTTCAGCAACAGGGCCACGGTTTTTACTCCAACTTGTTTGTGGTCCCAAAGAAGGACGGGTCTTTCCGTCCTGTCCTGGACCTGAAACTTCTCAACAAACACGTAAAGACCAGGCGGTTCCGGATGGAATCCCTCCGCTCCGTCATCGCCTCAATGTCCCAAGGAGATTTCCTTGCATCGATCGATATCAAAGATGCTTATCTCCACGTACCGATTGCTCCAGAGCACCAGCGCTTCTTGCGCTTCGCCATAGAAAACGAACACCTGCAGTTCGTGGCACTGCCGTTCGGCCTGGCAACAGCCCCACGGATTTTCACCAAGGTTATGGCTACTGTAGTAGCGGTCCTCCACTCTCAGGGTCACTCGGTGATCCCGTACTTGGACGATCTGTTGATCAAGGCACCCTCTCAAGAGGCATGCCAACACAGCCTCGACGCTACCCTGGAGACTCTCCAGAGTTTCGGGTGGATCATCAATTTGCCAAAGTCAAATCTGACACCGGCCCAATCGCTGACATACCTTGGCATGGAGTTTCATACCCTCTCAGCGATAGTGAAGCTTCCGCTGATCAAGCAGCGGTTACTACAGAAAGGGGTACAATCTCTCCTTCAAGGCCAGTCACACCCCTTGAGGCGCCTCATGCACTTCCTGGGGAAGATGGTGGCAGCAATGGAGGCAGTCCCTTTCGCGCAGTTTCACCTGCCTCCTCTTCAATGGGACATCCTACGCAAATGGGACAGGAAGCCGACGTCCCTCGACAGGAACGTCTCCCTCTCTCAGGTGACCAAAGCTTCCCTTCGGTGGTGGCTTCTTCCCACTTCATTATCGAAGGGGAAATCCTTCCTACCCCCATCCTGGGAGGTGGTCACGACGGACGCGAGTCTGTCAGGGTGGGGAGCGGTTTTTCTCCACCACAGGGCTCAGGGTACGTGGACCCAGCAAGAGTCCTCGCTTCAGATCAATGTTCTGGAGATAAGGGCAGTGTATCTTGCCCTGAAAGCGTTCCAGCAGTGGCTGGAAGGCAAGCAGATCCGAATTCAGTCGGACAATTCCACAGCGGTGGCATACATCAACCACCAAGGCGGCACACGCAGTCGGCAAGCCTTCCAGGAAGTCCGGCGGATTTTGATGTGGGTGGAAGCCACGGCCTCCACCATCTCTGCAGTTCACATCCCAGGCGTGGGAAACTGGGAAGCAGATTATCTCAGTCGCCAGGGCATGGACGCAGGGGAATGGTCCCTTCACCCGGACGTGTTTCAGGAGATCTGTTGCCGCTGGGGGATGCCGGACGTCGACCTCATGGCGTCCTGGCACAACAACAAGGTACCGACGTTCATGGCACGGTCTCAAGATCCCAGAGCTCTGGCGGCAGACGCCTTAGTTCAGGATTGGTCGCAGTTTCAGCTCCCTTATGTGTTTCCTCCATTGGCACTGTTGCCCAGAGTGTTACGCAAGATCAGGGCCGACTGCCGCCGCGTCATCCTCGTCGCTCCAGACTGGCCGAGGCTGTCGTGGTACCCGGATCTGTGGCATCTCACGGTCGGCCAACCGTGGGCACTACCAGACCGACCAGACTTGCTATCTCAAGGGCCGTTTTTCCATCTGAATTCTGCGGCCCTCAACCTGACTGTGTGGCCATTGAGTCCTGGATCCTAGCGTCTTCAGGGTTATCTCAAGACGTCATTGCCACTATGAGACAGGCTAGGAAACCAACGTCCGCCAAGATCTACCACAGGACGTGGAAAATTTTCCTGTCGTGGTGCTCTGCTCAGGGTTTTTCTCCCTGGCCTTTTGCCTTGCCCACTTTTCTGTCCTTCCTTCAATCTGGACTGGAAAAGGGTTTGTCGCTCGGCTCCCTTAAGGGACAAGTCTCAGCGCTCTCTGTGTTTTTCCAGAAGCGCCTAGCCAGACTGCCACAGGTACGCACGTTCCTGCAGGGGGTTTGTCACATCGTTCCTCCTTACAAGCGGCCGTTAGAACCCTGGGATCTGAACAGGGTGCTGATGGTTCTTCAGAAACCACCATTCGAGCCAATGAGAGATATTTCTCTCTCACGCCTTTCGCAGAAAGTGGTTTTTCTAGTAGCAGTCACTTCACTTCGGAGAGTGTCTGAGCTAGCAGCGCTGTCATGCAAAGCCCCTTTCCTGGTGTTTCACCAGGACAAGGTGGTTCTGCGTCCGGTTCCGGAATTTCTCCCTAAAGTGGTATCCCCCTTTCATCTCAATCAGGATATCTCCTTACCTTCTTTTTGTCCTCATCCGGTTCACCAATGTGAAAAGGATTTGCACTTGTTAGATCTGGTGAGAGCACTCAGGCTCTACATTTCTCGGACGGCGCCCCTGCGCCGCTCGGATGCACTCTTTGTCCTTGTCGCTGGCCAGCGTAAAGGGTCACAGGCTTCCAAATCAACCCTGGCTCGGTGGATCAAGGAACCAATTCTCGAAGCTTACCGTTCTGCTGGGCTTCCGGTTCCCTCAGGGCTGAAGGCCCATTCTACCAGAGCCGTGGGCGCGTCCTGGGCTTTGAGGCACCAGGCTACGGCTCAGCAGGTGTGTCAGGCAGCTACCTGGTCGAGCCTGCACACTTTCACGAAACACTATCAGGTGCATACCTATGCTTCGGCGGATGCCAGCCTAGGTAGACGAGTCCTTCAGGCGGCGGTTGCCCACCTGTAGGAAGGGGCCGTTTTACGGCTCTATCACGAGGTATTATTTTACCCACCCAGGGACTGCTTTTGGACGTCCCAATTGTCTGGGTCTCCCAATGGAGCGACAAAGAAGGGAATTTTGTTTACT
Source organism: Anomaloglossus baeobatrachus (assembly GCF_048569485.1). Lineage (NCBI taxonomy): Eukaryota > Metazoa > Chordata > Amphibia > Anura > Aromobatidae > Anomaloglossus > Anomaloglossus baeobatrachus. Next base: position 151,353,055 of record NC_134354.1, read on the forward strand.
TACCGTAAATTCCTTTTCTTCTAGCTCCAATTGGGAGACCCAGCACCCGCCCTGTTTTTTTGTGTGTACACATGTTGTTCATGTTGAATGGTTTCAGTTCTCCGATATTCCTTCGGATTGAATTTACTTTAAACCAGTTTATAATTCTTTTCCTCCTTCTTGCTTTTGCACCAAAACTGAGGAGCCCGTGGGAGCACGGGGGGTGTATAGGCAGAAGGGGAGGGGCTTTACACTTTTAGTGTAATACTTTGTGCGGCCTCCGGAGGCATAGCCTATACACCCCAATTGTCAATTGTCAATTGTCTGGGTCTCCCAATTGGAGCTAGAAGAAAAGGAATTTACGGTAAGTAAACAAAATTCCCTTCTTTTGAGGGCGACGGTTTCCTTTTGGGACCGATCTCCCACTACCATCAACGGGCGGGAACGTGAAGCGTTGCCTACACGTACCCCCTCCCGTGACGCTGGATCCTGGGCTGGACGACTGGTTCCACAGACACCGATTTTCCAAAGCCCAGGGTAGAGGCCTGTGCCCTATAGCCCAATTCCTCAGCCCCTCTCTGCAGGCTCTGAGATGAAGATGGCACTAATTCCTCAGCCCCTCTCTGCAGGCTCTGAGTTGAATATGACACCGACGCAGCAAGCTGACTCTGCTATTTTCACTGCCTGGAAAGCAGTGTTTTAAGGTGAGATCCCCCCTGACTGGTTTCCCAGACAAAGGGAGAAAGGACACTGCAGGGAAGGCTCCCAGGCCATTTACAGTATTTATTATGTGCAAGGAGCAAGGATCCTGCACACACAGTGTTAACTTTCTCTAGCTTGCTGGCTGGAGGAGGGGGAAGTTCTGCTGTTTGCAGAAAGTCTTGCAGATAATTTCCCGGTGGCAGGGGGAGGACCCAGGGCTCAGGGACTCACACTGTGTATTATCTGCTCTGTTTATTTGCTCTAGCAAAGTCGGCTGATAACAACCGCTGATAAGCTGTGTGCTGACTGTAGAGAGAGGGAGGAAAACTCAGAAGCTTCCTTCCTGCTGGTTTTTACTACCCACAGCAGGGGGGGGCACACTGACTCATCTTCCTGCTCTTTTAGCGCTAAGCCCCGCCCCCCACGGCATCGATAAGCCCCGCCCCCCAGGGAAGCGTGCAAGATCTTCATAGAGCTTAAGCCTTCCTGAGGACAGGGTCATAGGCTGATTCTGGTGAGGTGCTTGCTATCAATTGTAGCTCTGCTGAGCATTGCTCCCCCTCCTGGCATACTCCTATTAGGAACATGCAGAAATCTAAGGGCACTAAGAGTACTAAGGCCCACATAGTCTATTACTCAGCCTGCACTGCCTGCCACGCTGAGCTACCACGTAAACACACCTCTTCTCTCTGTGAGTCCTGTGCCCCTATAGCCCCCCAAGACCCCCCTGCCACCACCGGCCTAGAGCCTAGGGCCCCCAGCCCACCGGAATGGGCACAGTTTCTGTCCCAATCCATGGAAAAACTGTCTCAGAACCTGCTTCTGGCTATGCAATGTCGTCCTCCACACCCTTCTGGGTCCCTGGACGGAACGCAGCCTGAGGATACCCCTGTGGAGGATCCTTCTGAGGTAATCCGGGCACATGCTTCACCGCTTGCAGGGATCAGGAAAAGGGCACACGGCCGGGTGTCTCCAGCGGGCTCTCCCTCGGGAGCACACAGAGCAGGCTCTCCCACACACTCCATGGCTTCTGAAGAGCTGGAGGAGGGAGAATGCTGTTTGTACCAGGATGATTCCTTGGTTTCACCCTCCCCAGATGATCAAACTGCAATAGACTCCCTTATAGCAGCAATCAACCAAACTCTGCATGTGGAGGATTCCCCATCCACTACCACTGACCATGCGGTCTCCTTTAAGAGAGCAAGGAAACCCCAAAAGGTTTTCGCTGATCACCCAAGTTTCAGGATATCCTCACAAAGCAAAGGGAGAAGCCTGACAGACGCTTCGGTAACCGAAAACTCATGGAGTCCCGGTATCCTTTTGCCTCACCTGCCTCTAAGGGCTGGGCCGATCCGCCCTCGGTCGACCCCCTGTTCTCCCGCCTTACCACAAAGACACTCCTGTCTTTACCCGATGGTTCTTCCATTAAGGACCCGACAGACAGACAGGTGGAGCACCTCGCCCGCTCTGCTTTTGAGGCTGCGGGTTCCTCCCTCTCGCCCTCCTTTGGCTCTGTGTGGGTCGCAAAGGCGATCTCGGTCTGGGCAGAATCCCTTAACACTTCGCTTGAGGAATCCCAGTTCACTCAGACCTTCACAGAGGTAACAGCTCAAATTGCCGCTGTGGCGGAGTACCTCATCCAGGCCTCCATGGACGCTGCTACCTGCGCAGCGTTTGCCGCCTCAAATACCATAGCCATCCGTAGAGCTCTCTGGCTCAGACAATGGCGAGCAGACTCTGCCTCCAAGTCTCTCACGGGCCTTCCTTTTTTTTCCAGACCGATTGTTTGGCGAACGTCTGGACAAGCTCATTTCTGACGCGACGGGAGGAAAGAGTACCTCCCTCCCCCAGCTGAAGTCCAGGACGTCCTTCACCAGACGTCCACAGTCCTCGTTCCGCTCCTTTCGGAACTCATTTGGTTGGTTGACATCCCATGCTGTCCCCGCCACCAAACGTGGACTACGCAGGGACCGACCTTCTCAGCTCTCCCCGAAACCCACTTCGTCATGGCAGCCTAGACCGAAACAGTCCAGGACTAGGGAGACTCGGCCATGACGTTTTCCCCCCTCATGACTCCTTAGGCGCCCCGGAAGACACACTCATTGTAGGAGGTCGACTGCGGCTCTTTCAACACATCTGGGCTGCCGCCTCAGACGACAAATGGGTGCGAGACCTTGTGTCTTCCGATTACCACATAGAATTTCGGACCAAACCCCCGAGTCGGTTCTTTCTCTCAAACCCCCCAAAGACTCGAAAACGACGCAAAGCTTTTTTCTCAGCAATCCACTCGCTCCAAACAGCAGGAGTGATAATACCTGTCCCAGACGACGAGAAGTTCGGGGGTTTTTATTTCAACCTCTTTGTGGTCCTCAAAAAGGATGGGTCAGTTCGACCCATCCTGGACCACAAACACCTAAACAAGCATGTGCACATACGGAGATTCAGAATGGAGTCCCTAAGGTCCATTATTGCATCCATGGTCGAAGGGGAATTCCTCGCCTCCATAGACATCAAGGATGCCTACCTGCACATACCCATCACCCCAGATCACCAAAAGTTCCTCCGCTTCGCAATTCAGGACTCCCACTTTCAATTCGTAGCTCTACCCTTCGGCCTTGCCACCGCACCAAGGGTCTTCACCAAAGTCATGGCGGCCGCCATGAGCGTCCTTCACACCAGGAGAGTAGTCGTTCTCCCTTACTTGGACGACCTCCTCATCAAGGCCCCCTCCTTCCGCGACTGCTCAACCAGCGTACAAATCACTGTGGACACCCTATCCCGCTTAGGGTGGCTAGTGAATCTGGACAAATCATCCCCGATCCCATCACGATCCATCACTTTCCTGGGCATGTCCCTGGACACCCGTCGGGGCTTGATCCTTCTCCCTCAGGACAAGGCGTTCGCTCTTCAACGAGCGGTACGCTGCCTTCTACGTCCTCCGTCTCGCTCCATTCGATTCAGCATGAAAGTGCTCGGCAGGATGGTGGCGGCTATGGAAGCAGTACCATTTGCTCAACTGCACCTCCGCCCACTGCAGCTAGCCCTTCTAGCGGCCTGGGACAAGAGCCCCTTCTCCCTGGACAGACATCTTCACCTGACGCCTTCAGTCAGGTACTCACTCCGCTGGTGGTTTCGGTCCTCATACCTATCGAAGGGGAGATCTTTTCTCCCAGTGAACTGGCTGGTCCTGACCACGGAGGCCAGCCTCCTAGGCTGGGGAGCAGTGTACCGGCACCACACTGCTCAAGGACGTTGGACGCCCCAGGAGTCTTCCCTCCCCATCAACATCCTGGAACTCATCGCGATCTTCCTCGCGCTCAGAGCGCTCAGCCCTCTGCTAGCAGGTCGTCAGATTCGAGTCCAATTGGACAATGCGACAGCTGTAGCCTATATCAATCGGCAGGGGGGCACCCGAAGCAAAGCGGCTTATCTCGAGGCCCACAAGATCCTCAGCTGGGCTGAATCGACGGGATCAGTGATATCAGCAGTACACATACCGGGGGTAGAGAACTGGGCAGCAGACTTTGAGTCGCCAAGGCCTGGCTGCCGGAGAATGGTCCCTCCACCCAGATGTGTTTCTACACATCTGCACTCGTTGGGGCACACCAGACGTGGACCTAATGGCCTCAAGGTTGAATGCAAAGGTACCCGCGTTCATAGCCAGATCACCCGACCCGCAGTCCATCGGCGCGGATGCTCTAGTCTGCTCCTGGCACCACTTCCGCCTGCCTTATATATTTCCACCTCTAACCCTGCTGCCGCGGGTAATCAGGAAGATCAAGGCAGAGGGAGTCCCGGTGATACTGATAGCACCGGACTGGCCCAGGCGTGCCTGGTACGCCGAATTAGTACAAATGGTCACAGACGCACCGTGGCGCCTTCCAGACATCCCAGACTTGCTGACCCAAGGGCCCATTTCTCATCAGAATTCCAGAGCCCTGAAGCTGACGGCATGGCCATTGAGACCTGGATATTAACAAGAGCGGGATTCTCCCCCGCGGTTATTGCCACCATGATCAGCGCCCGAAAGCCTGCTTCATCCCGTATTTACCACCGTATGTGGAAAATCTTTCTTTCATGGTGCGTGGAAACTAACGTCCAGCCTATGCCTCTGGCCATCCCCAGAATTCTCGATTTTCTACAGTCTGGCTTGCAAGCGGGGTTGGCTCTCAGTTCCCTTAAAGGCAGGTCTCAGCGCTCTCAATCTTCTACCAATGCCGCCTGGCTCAAAAACCGCAAGTCAAGACCTTCCTCCAGGGCGTTTCCCATCTAGTTCCTCCGTACAAACGGCCGCTGGACCCATGGGACCTCAACCTCGTTCTGGACGGTCTCCAGAAGTCTCCCTTTGAACCTCTCAAGGAATCCTCCCTTGCTCTTCTATCCTGGAAGGTAACATTCTTAGTGGCAATTATGTCCATCAGACGGGTTTCGGAGCTGGCAGCACTCTCTTGCCGCGAGCCTTTTCTGATCTTTCACAAGGACAAGGTGGTTCTGTGCCCTCTCCCGGATTTCCTTCCAAAGGTTCTTACCCCGTTTCATTTGAACGAGGACATTGTTCTGCCTTCCTTTTGTCCACACCCAGTTCATAGGGTGGAAAGGTCTCTGGATTCGTTAGACCTCGTCAGAGCTCTGATATTACATATCCAGGACAGCCCCCTTTAGGAAAACGGACTCTTTGTTCGTCATTCCTGAGGGGCCTAAGAAGGGACAGGCAGCTTCAAAGGCGACGCTGGCTCGCTGGATTCGCTCTGCGATCCAGGAAGTCTACCGCTTGCAACTCAAGCCCATTCCTAGTGGGCTGTGGGCTCATTCCACGCAAGCAGTTGGCGCTTCGTGGGCCATTCGGCATCAGGCTTCAGTGGAACAGGTGTGTAAGGCTGCGACCTGGTCTAGCCTACATACTTTTTCAAAGCATTACAGAGTCCATACCCAGTTTTCAGCTGAGGCAAATCTGGGTAGGAAAATTCTGCAAACGGCAGTAGAGCACCTCTCAGTAGGCGCTCAAGGCTGTCCGGGACTGGTTCCTAGTCCTTGGGTTGTGTTGTCTTCTTTTATGTTTCCCACCCATGGACTGCTTTAGGACGTCCCATGGTCCTCTGTCCCCCAATGAGGCGTCAGAGAAAAACGTGTACTCACCGTAAAATTGTTTTCTCTTAGCCATCATTGGGGGACACAGCACCCACACTGTTGCCCTGTTTGGGCCTTGGTTCTCACAGTACCTTATTTGGGTATGACTCTTCTTTTCTCTTGTTCCTCCGTTGAGAAGTTTTTACTGTTTTTTTTTTTCCTACTGCTTGTGTACTAAAACTGAGGTTGCCTGGCCCGACCAGGGGGTATATACTGCAGAGGAGTAGCTATGCTTTTGCATCTACTTAGTGTCCTCCTATGGATAGGCAGCATAACACCCATGGTCCTGTGTCCCCCAATGATGGCTAAGAGAAAATGATTTTACGGTGAGTACACAAAAATCCGTTTTTCATCTGAAGACAAGGTCCCAGAGTCTGGAGGAAGAGTGGAGAGGCCACAATCCAAGCTGCTTGAGGTGTAGTGTGAAGTTTCCACAATTTTTGCTTGATTGGCCAGCAAACTCGCCAGACCTAAACCCCATTAAGAATCTATGGAGTATTGTCATGAGGAAGATCAGAGACACCAGACCCAAGCTGAAGGCTGCTGTCAAAGCAACCTGGGCTTCCAGTTTTGGGTTTTCTTTGGCTGTAAGCCGTAATCATCATCATTAACAGAAATAACCACTTGAAATAGATCCCGGTTAGTAATGACTATCTAATATGTTTCCCTTTTTTGTATTGAATTACTGAAATAAATTAACTTGATGATGATCTAATTTGTTGAGATGCACCTGTACATGTGTTCTGCGTTTATTCATAATTTGAAGCTCGTGCCTCTTTGCATATGTGGTCCCTAAATATTGACGCCCTATAATCACAGTGTAGGGTTCACTCTATAGTGTATGTGGGGCTATACACTACAGTTCAAAAGTTTGGGGTCACCCAAATAATTTTGTCTTTTCAATGAAAAATCATACTTTTATTTATCAAATGAGTTGCATAATGAATAGAAAATATAGTCCAGACATAGACGAGGTTAGAAATAATGATTTTTACTTGAAATAATAATTTTCTCCTTCAAACTTTGCTTTCGGCACAGAATGCTCCTTTGCAGCAATTCCAGCTTTGCAGACCTTTGGCATTCTAGCTGTTAATTTGCTGAGGTAATCTGGAGATATTTCACCCCATGCTTCCCCTCTCCCACAAGTTGGATTGGCTTGAAGTGCACTTTTCTTTGTCGCTCCATTGGGAGACCCAGACAATTGGGTGTATAGCTTCTGCCTCCGGAGGCCACACAAAGTATTACACTTTAAAAAGTGTAACCCCTCCCCTCTGCCTATACACCCTCCCGTGGACCACTGGCTCCTCAGTTTTATGCTTTGTGTGGAAGGAGGCACACATCCACTCATGCATTCTCATAACTTAGTTGTCGGTTGGAAGAAAAGAGGACCCCCACGGGGTCCCCGGCATGCTCCCTTCTCACCCCACTATGTCGGCGGTGTTGTTAAGGTTGAGGTACCCATTGCGGGTACAACGGCTGGAGCCACATGCCGTCTCCTTCACCATCCCTTATGCGGCTCTGGGAGAAGTGGGATTCTGAGCGGTCATCCATTTACTGGGACCGTGCTCCATCCGCAGCCCCTGGTGGAACCTGCCGGTTCGGAGCCTTTTCAACCCCAGGGACCAGGCCCTGCTACTTAAAGGTACTCTGTGTCCCCATTGGGGACTGTACAGGAAGCGCACCTTCTTCCCGGAAGCCGCGGTAGTCGTAAAGCTGGGGAGGCACGTGGACTTCCGCGCCGACCGGGCCTGCTTGTCGGGCGCGGTCTCAAATTTAGTGCCCGGCTTCACCGCGGCCTAGTCGCGAAAATCCCGCCCATGGGCCTGCCTGTCAGGGGTAAGGACGGGATTACCGACATGATGTCGGATGTGACGGCTGGAGCATCCTGCATGTCTTCCTCCCCCCTCACTGACCACTGTGGGGACCCCAGACGGTACCCATTGCGGGTACGGAAGCTGGAGCCACAGGCCGTCTCCTTCACCATCCCTTATGCGGCTGGGAGAAGTGGGACCTGAGCGGTCATCCATCTGCTGGGACCGTGCTCCATCCGCAGCCCCTGGTGGAACCTGCCGGACCGGAGCCTTTTCAACCCCAGGGACCGGGCCCTGCTACTTAAAGGTACTCTGTGTCCCCATTGGGGACTGTACAGGGAGCGCACCTTCTTCCCGGAAGCCGCGGTAGTTGTAAAACTGAGGAGGCAGGTGGACTTCCGCGCCGACCGGGCCTGCTGGTCGGGCGCGGCCTCAAATTTAGTCCCCGGCTTCACCGCGGCCATGTCGCGAAAATCCCGCCCTCGGGCCTGCCTGTCAGGGGTAAGGGCGGGATTACCGACATGACGTCGGATGTGAGGGCTGGAACATCCTGCATGTCTTCCTCCCCCCTCACTGACCACTGTGGGGAACCCAGACTCCCGCTCTTTGCTGGCGCCGCCCTCGGCCCCACTCCTCCCCTGAGAGCTCCGGCGGCCATTTTCTGGCATTCTGCCGGTGGGTGCTTCTCAGGGGAGCTCAGGGTGAACACAGCACCCGGTACTGGTCCCCCTAGGGTGCCGGATACATATGTATATATTATATATATTTCGGTTCGGAAAGACTGTATCCCCTTTTCTTTTCACATTTACCTTCAGTGGTCACTCTCCTAGGAGACAACAGGCACAGGTTTTTTTCTCGCTGTCTGTACCTCTTGTGGGGCTATGTTACCTGCGGGATCCACCTACCCTCACTGCGAGCAATGCTCAACTCCTGCCTCGCTTGCTCAACCGGAGCCTCGGGCACTGGTGGGCCCCTCGGCTCATGTAGACCCCCCCTGCTCCCCCTGAGCAGGCTGCAGGGACAGAGTCACAGGTGTTGGCCCTCAGTCATTTTCATATGATCAAATGGTCTTCTTAGCTCCTTGAGGCATTGCAGTCCAGACCGGACCTTTCACAGGCCCTGACCCTGTAGCTTGTCTCATCCAGGCCTCGCTTGGTTAGCGCCACAGCGCGCTCCCAGGTTGAGCCCTAGCTCTCAGGCGGAGGACTCCTGCCCGGACTGCAGTCCAAGACCGGCTAAGCGGTCTCGCTGGGACTCTTCCCCGACTTCCTCACGCTGCTAGGGATCCCAGCTTGAGGACCCTCAGGAAGACGAGGCGGACGGGGGAGCTCAGGGCTCTGGCCCTGACTTCACCCTTATCCTTGATACTCCTAAGGGGGACGCCTTTAGTAAATGATCTTATCTCGTCCATCAACCAGGTGCTGGTTCGCTCTCCTCCGCCTCCTCCTGTAGAGGAGTCGGCTTCTCAGCAGGAGAAACACCAGTTTCGGTTCCCCAAACGTACACGCAATACGTTTTTTGATCACTCTAACTTCATGGATGCTGTCTAAAAACCCGGAGCGGTCCCGGACAAGCGCTGGGTTAAACGTCACATTGACACGCGTTACCCCTTTCCATCTGAAGTCGTTAAGAGTTGGGCTCATTCTCCCAAGATGGATCCTCCAGTCTCCAAATTGGCTACTAGGTCCGTTGTGTCTGTTGCAAATGGCTCATCACTGAAGGATGCCACTGACAGACAGATAGAGCTCTTGGTGAAGTCCATCTATGAGGCCACGGGCACGTCTTTCGCCCCGGCCTTTGCAGCCGTGTGGGCTCTCCAAGCAATCTAGGCTTGTCTGAAGGAGTTTAATGCTGTCACATGGAATTTTGCTCCGCATGTTCCGTCTTTGACTCTCGGGCATCAGCCTTTTCGTCCTGCGCCATGAACGCCGTCCTGGACTCCACTAGCCGCACGGCTGTAGCATATGCTAACTCCGTGGCAGTTCGCAGGGCCATGTGGCTGCGCGAATGGGAACCAGACTCGGCTTCAAAAAGGTTCTTAACTGGTTTGCCTGTTTTCTGGCGACCGTTTATTTGGCGACCGATTGGATGATAGTATTAGGAATCCAAGGGAAAGGTCTCCTTACCCCAGTCCAAACCTAAGAGACCTCGGCAAAGAAAAATCCAATCGAGGTTTTCGGTCCTTTCGTCCCTCCGCCAAGCCACATTCTTCTTCTTCGTCCAACAGGTCGGAGAAAGGCCAGAGGAACTCATATGCGTGGCGGCCCACGTCACAACCCCAAAAGGCCGCAGGGGGCACTGCCTCCAAAACGGCCTCCTCATGACTCTCGGCCTCCCCTAGCCGCATCCCCGGTCGGTGGCAGGCTCTTCCGCTTTGGCGGCGCCTGGTGGCCACAAGTTCAAGACCGATGGGTGAGAGACATTCTGTCTTATGGTTACAGGATAGAGTTCAGTTCTCGTCCTGTGGCTCGTTTCTTCAGAACCTCTGGGCCCCTTCTCAGGCGGCGTGTCAACAAAGCCTTGCCGTCGCTCTGGCGACTCTCCAGGGACAAACAGCTTTCTCTGCAGGCGGGGGTGCAATCACTTCTTCGGAGTCAGTCACACCCCTTAAGGCGCCTCAGGCACTTCCTGGGGAAGATGGTTGCAGCTATGGAGGCAGTGCCGTTCGCGAACCAAGGCGGCACTCGCAGTCGTCAAGCCTTCCAGGAAGTCCGGTGGATTCTGCAGTGGGTGGAAACCACAGGCTCCACCATCTCCGCAGTTCACATCCCGGGCGTAGAAAACTGGGAAGCAGATTTTTTTTCAGTCGTCAGGGCCGCTGAGGAACGCAGGACGTCGATCTCTCAAGGTCCCGGCCTTCATGGCACGGTCTCAGGATCACAGACCTCTGGCAGCGGACGCTTTAGTCCAGGATTGGTCGCAGTTTCGACTGCCTTATGTGTTTTCCCCTCTGGCGATGCTGCCCAGGATACTACGCAGGATCAGGTCCGACTGCCGTCGTACCATTCTCGTCGCTCCAGACTGGCCGAGACGGTCGTGGTATCCGGATCTGTGGCATCTCACGGTGGGTCAACCGTGGGCACTTCCAGACCGCCCAGACTTGCTGTCACAAAGCCCGTTTCTTCCATCTGTGTTCTGTGGCCCTCAACTTGACTAGGTGGCCATTGGCCCCGGACTCCTAGCGTCTTCAGGGTTATCTCAGGATGTCATTGCCACCACGAGACAAGCCAGGAAGCCAACGTCCGCCAAGATCTATTACAGGTCTTGGCAAGTCTTTCTATCCTGGTGCGCTGATAACGGCTTTCCCCCAATGCCGTTTGCCTTTCCCACATTCCTTTCATTCCTACAATTTGGAATGGACAGGGGTTTGTCCCTCGGCTCTCTCTCTAGGGCCAAGTCTCCACGCTCTCCGTCTTTTTCTTTCTAAAGCGTCTAGCCAGGCTTCGGCAGGTCTGCACGTTCCTGCAGGGGGGCTGCCACATGGTTCCACCTTACAAACGTCCGTTGGAACCCTGGGATCTTGGCAGAGTCCTGACTACTCTTCAAAAGCCGCCTTTTGAGCTGCTGCGGGAGGTCTCTCTCTCCCGTCTTTCTCAGAGGGTGGCCTTCCTGGTGACAGTCACTTGTCTTCAGAGAGTGTCTGAGCTTGCGGCGCTGTCATGCAAGGCTCCCTTCCGGGTTTTCCACCAGGATAAGGTGGTTCTTCGTCCTGTCCCGGAATTTCTCTCTAAGGTGGTATCTCCTTTTCATCTAAATCAGGATATCTCCTTGCCTTCCTGTTGCCCTAATCCAATTCACCAGGGTAAAAAGGTTGTGCACTCTTTCGATCTAGTGAGAGCACTCCGGTTCTACGTGTCTCGCACGGCGCCCCTACGCCGTTCAGATGCGCTTTTTGTCCTTGTCGCTGGCCAGCGTATGGACTCTCAGGCCTCCAAGTCGACCTTGGCTCGGTGGATCAAGGAACCGATTCTCGAGGCCTACCGTTCTTCGGAGCTTCCGCTCCCTTCAGGGCTGAAAGGCCATTCTACCAGAGCTGTAGGTGCATCCTGGGCATTGCGGCACCGGGCAACGGTTCAGCAGGTGTGTCAGGCAGCTACGTGGTCTAGTCTGCACACTTTCACAAAGCACTATCAAGTGCATACCTATGCTTCGGCAGACGCCAGTCTAGGTAGGCGAGTCCTTCAGACGGCGGTTGTCCACCTGTAACAGGGGGCCGTTTTCGGCTCTTCTTATTGATGTATTCTTTTACCCACCCAGGGACTGCTCTTGGACGTCCCAATTGTCTGGGTCTCCCAATGGAGCGACAAAGAAGAAGGGAATTTTGTTTACTTACCGTAAATTCCTTTTCTTCTAGCTCCTATTGGGAGACCCAGCACCCACCCCTGTGCCCTTTGGGCTGGCTGTTCTTTTGGGTTATGGTCTTCAGTTCTCCGAACATCCTTCGGATTGAATTTACCCTAGACCAATTTATAAGTTTCCTCCTTCCTGCTTTTGCACCAAAACTGAGGAGCCCGTGGTCCACGGGAGGGTGTATAGGCAGAGGGGAGGGGTTACACTATTTAAAGTGTAATACTTTGTGTGGCCTCCGGAGGCAGAAGCTATACACCCAATTGTCTGGGTCTCCCAATAGGAGCTAGAAGAAAAGGAATTTACGGTAAGTAAACAAAATTCCCTTCTTTGCGTACCATACGGTCAAGCTGCTCCCACAACAGCTCAATAGGGTTGAGATCTAGTGACTGGGCTGGCCACTCCATTACAGATAGAATACCAGCTGCCTGCTTCTTCCCTAAATAGTTCACGCATAATTTGGAGTTGTGCTTTGGGTCATTGTCCTGTTGTAGGATGCAATTGGCTCCAATCAAGCGCTGTCCACAGGGTATGGCATGGTATTGCAAAATGGAGTGATAGCCTTCCTTATTCAAAATCCCTTTTACCTTGTACAAATCTCCCACTTTACCAGCACCAAAGCAACCACAGACCATCACATTACCTCCACCATCATTCACAGATGGCGTCAGGCACTCTTCCAGCATCTTTTCAGTTGTTCTGCGTCTCACAAATGTTCTTCTGTGTGATCAAAACACCTCAAACGTCGATTGTCTGTCCATAACACTTTTTTCCAATTATCGCTTTTTCTTTGCCACTCTCCCCTAAAGGCCAGCATGCCAGAATCGCCACTTCACTGTAGACATTGACACTGGCGTTTTGCAGGTGCTATTTAATGAAGCTGCCAGTTGAGGACCTGTGAGGCGTCAATTTCTCAAACTAGAGACTCTAATGTACTTGTCTTGTTGGTCAGTTGTGAAGCGGGGCCTCACACTTCTTTCTACTGTGGTCAGAGCCTGTTTGTGCTTTCCTCTGAAGGGAGTAGTACACACCGTTGTAGGAAATCTTCAGTTTCTTGGCAATTTCTTGCATGGAATATCCTTAATTTCTAAGAACAAGAATAGACTGTCGAATTTTACATGAAAGTTCTCTTTTTCTGGCCATTTTGAGAGTTTAATTGAACCAACAAATGTAACGCTCCAGATTCTCAACTAGCTCAAAGGAAGGTCAGTTTTATAGCTTCTCTAATCCGCAAAACTGTTTTCAGCTGTGCTAACATACTTGCATAAGGGTTTTCAAGGGATTTCTAAACATCCATTAGCCTTCTAAAAGTTAGCAAACACAATTTGTCATTAGAACACTGGAGTGGTGGTTGTTGGAAATAGGCCTCTATACACCTATGTAGATATTGCATTAAAACCCAGACGTTTGAAGCTAGAATAGTCATTTACCACATAAACAATGTATAGAGTGTATTTCTGTTTAATTTAAAATTAGATTCATTGAAAAAAAAAAAAAGTGCTGTTCTTATCAAAAATAAGGAAATATCTAAGTGACCCTTTAACTTTTGAACTGTAGTGTATATTCTGCTACATACAGAAGTACCCGTACTCACACACTTTGGCATGCGATCAGTGAGGTTATTGATTGTCTGAGGAATGTTAAGCTAGGCTGAATTCACTTGGGCAGCAAATCATCAAGATCTGCTCCTGGCAGCTTCCTTCGCAATTGCTAACCAATGAGGGCACAGGTGTGTTTGATGGGAGAAAAGTCTGGAGATGCTGAAGGCTATGATATTACGTTTAGCAAGTGTGGCCTTTTGTTATCGTGTTGAACGTTGGCTCCAAGGCCACGTTGGAGAAATGGCCACCCCACTGGTTCCACAACCAAATCAATGTAATGCTGAATAAAGACTGTAAGGGTTCGGCTATCGTACTGTATGCCACCCACACCATAATCCCAGAAAAAGGACCCATCTGATCTTTCGTGAAGGCCTCTTCATAGTTTTGCCCCCTTAATAGTCCAATCTACGGCTGTCATTGTGTCCAAGGCAAAAGCGGGAAAGGGGGTCTCCACTCTGAAGTGAATAGACCGCCTTTCCAGCTTTTATGTCTCCATTCAAGCCTCTGGTCTCCATGTGGAGACCATGTTGGGAATTATTTTTTTTTAAATCTAAATTTTATCCAAAATAGGGTTTTTATATTTTTTTGTTGAAAAATATTTTTATTATAGTTTTTGAGAATAGTCTTCATAACCTAAAAGAAAACAGGGAAAGGAAAAAAAATGTGGTTAGAGCGAGAAGGGAAGAGATAATCCGTTATAGAACACTAAAAGCAGAAAGTCTGAATGAGCTCAGACTATAAGTATTACCTTTTCAAGTGATAATTTTTACTTTTGACCCACCTTCTATTTGACAGACGTCTGTGAAAATATAAAGTCCTGCTACTAGGACTATTGCAAAGTAGAGAAATGGTTTTCACTGCTTCTGTTAGAGGTCCAAAACCTGAAAAGTGAATCTGATGAACTTGGCGCCTCTATTTTCTGTTAGGCGCGTTGTTGTCTCCTAGACAACTACGGTTTTGAATGACCAAATATAATAATATCTACCACCTACCTGGTCCATTTTCATAACAATGAATTCAGTCCAGTAACTTCACAGTGGTTTTAATACAAATTTTGTTGGCTCTTTATTATTTAACCCCTTAACGACCCGTGACGTACTGGGTATGTCATGGATCGTGTGCCGGTAGGCGGCGGCGATCCGCGCACATATCAGCTGTTATCAACAGCTGACGTGTGCCTGCTAGCCGCGGGTGGAATCGCTTCCACCCGTGGCCATTAACCCCTTACATTTCGCTGCCAAAATCTTGGCAGCGATATGTATATGGGCGCCGCCATGACAGTCACTTACCCCGCCCCCACCGGAAGTCACGTGACATGATCAGGCGGTTGCCTTGGTAGCACAGGGTCATGTGATGACGCCTGTAGCTAACATGACTCACTTCCTCTCAATGCCGGAATACAGCCGGCATTGAAAGTGAAGCAGCAAATCTGCAGTTCTCAGCTCTGTAGCTGAGATCTGCAGATAGTGCAAAGCGTTCGGATTGCTAATCGCTATAGCCCCCTAGGGGGACTAGTAAAATAAAAAAAAAAAGTTTTAAAAAATTAAAAAAAATAAAAAAACCTAAAAGTTCAAATCACCCCCCTTTCACCCCATTGAAAATTAAAGGGTTAAAAAAATAAAAAAATATACACATATTTGGTATCGCCACGTTCAGAAATGCCCGATCTATCAAAATATAAAATCAATGAATCTGATAAGTAAACGGCGTAGCGGCATAAAAATTCCAAACTCCAAAATTACGTTTTTTGGTCACTGCAAATTTTGCGCAAAATGCAATAACAGGCGATCAAAACGTAGCATCTGTGCAAAAATGGTACTGTTAAAAACGTTAGCTCGAGACGCAAAAAATAAGCCATCACTGAGCCTCAGATCCTGAAAAATGAAAACGCTACGGGTTTTGGAAAATGGCGCAAAACGTGCGCCACGTTTTTTGGACAAGCTTGTGAATTTTTTTTAACTTCTTAGATACAAGTAAGCCTATACATGTTTGGTGTCTACAAACTCGCACCGACCTGAGGCATCACATAGATACATCAGTTTTACCATATAGTGAACACAGTGAATAAAATATCCTAAAAACTATTGTACGATCACACTTTTTTTGCAATTTTTCCGCACTTGGAATTTTTTTGCCGTTTTCCAGTACACTATATGGTAAAACTTATGGTCTCATTTAAAAGTACAACTCGTCCCAAAAAACAAGCCCTCATATGGCAAGATTGATGGAAAAATAAAAAAGTTACGCCTCTCGGAAGAAGGGGAGCAAAAAACAAAAACGCAAAAACGGAAAGTGCCCGGGGGCTGAAGGGGTTAATGTGTATTATTATTTTTTATTTTTATTTTTTTATGTTAACATTACTTTTGCTTTTTTTTGGGTTTTTATTCAACTTATCAACTTGCCTTCACCATTATAAAGAGTACCACATTACAAACTAGAAAGGGACTTAAATTCAAACACACAAATAATGGCCTGGGGTATATCTAAATAAAATTGATATTTGCGTATTAAGGCTACCATTTGTGCAAAAGTGGCAATGCCAGCCTTCATGTTGCTTCTAAATTAGCGTTTTTGAAACTGACATCACATTATCATTTTAATGTTTGTTTTTTTTAGTCACAAAATCACCGATTACAGAAAAACTCTTTGAAATACAAATTTTTGTTCTGAAATCCTTTTTAAAGCGTCATGATTTTGGCCTCACAATGGCTTTTGGTTGTCACAAAGACCAGTTTAACACTGTTTTATCTGCTTCTGGACTGTCCATTAAACTACCTGTCAGGCCTTTCTTATGCGGGCTTTACACGGTACGATCTATCGTGTGATTGCACAAGCGATCGTACCCGCCCCCGTCGTTTGTGCGTCACGGGCAATTAGTCGTTAAACCCCTGTCACACGCACTTACCTGCTGAGCGACGTCGCTGTAGGCGGCGAACATCCTCTTCCTGAAGGGGGTGGGACGTTCGGCGTCACAGCGACGTCACACAGTGGCCGACCAATAGAAGCAGAGGGGAGGAGATGAGCGGGACGTAAACATCCCGCCCACCTCCTTTCTTACACATAGCCGGCGGGTGCCGCGGGACGCAGGTAAGCTGTGTTCATCGTCCCCGGGGTGTCACACGGAGCAATGTGTGCTACCCCGGGTACGATGAACAACCGGCGCCATGTTAAATAAACAATTTTTTAAAACTTAGCGACGAGTACAGCGATTCTGCGTCGCTCGGAGGTGTCACACGAGACGTCGTGAACGATGCCGTATGTGCGTCACGAAAACCGTGACCCCGACGATGCATCGCATGATAGCTCGTCTCGTGCAAAGCCCGCATAGGACTTGCCCAGGGATGTTCTAAAATGTCAATGCAATTTAATTAGTTTTCATTAGATTGTGTTGCTGTGGAGAAGGAAAGCTACTTACGGACGTACACAGAGAGCAGATAAACATGGTTTTTCTTCAGCGCTCTATTGGGAGACCCAGACGATTGGGGTATAGCTACTGCCCTCCGGAGGCCACACAAAGCACTACACTAAAAAGTGCAAGGCCCCTCCCCTTCTGGCTATACCCCCCCGTGGTATCACGGGTTCTCCAGTTTTCAAGCTTTGTGCGAAGGAGGTCAGACATCCACGCATGGCTCCACAGATTTTAGTCAGCAGTAGCTGCTGACTATTTCGGATGGAAGAAAAGAGGGCCCATATAGGGCCCCCAGCATGCTCCCTTCTCTCCCGTGGATGGTGTTGTAAGGTTGAGGTACCTATTGCTGGTACAGGGGCTGGAGCCCCACATGCTGTTTTCCTTCCACATCCCCTTGTAGGGCTCTGTGGAAGTGGGATCCTGCCGGCCTCTAAGCTCTGACGCCGGGCTCCATCCACAGACCCATAGCACCTGATGGATACGGAGCAGGAGTACAATCAGGGACAAGGCCCTGCATCATACAGGTACTCTGTGTCCCCGGCAGGCACAGACACACTCCGGGCTGGCTGGGTGTTGTAGTGCGCCGGGGACCGTAACGATTGAGTTGGTGTTCCTGCAGTTTACTGGGGGACTTTTGTGTTGTGGGAACGCAGCGCCGACCCCCACTGGACCGGCGGCGCTGCTGTGACTTGTAGTGCGCCGGGGACACGCCGACCGCGCTTTTACGGCGGCGGCGTTTATAAATCCAGTCCCCGGCTTTTGCGGCCTAGCTCCGCTTCGTTCCCGCCCCCACCCTGTCAATCAGGGTAGGGGAGAGACGCTGTTTCGCAGCAGCGACGAGGGCTGGAGCCTGATTTACATGCTCCAGCCCTCTCACTAGGCACAGAGGGAAGCAGGCTTCCCGCTCTTAGTCAGGAACGCCCAGGGCCCGCCCCCCCTCCTCTCCCAGGACGCCGGCAGCCATTACATGCAGTCTGGCTAGGGGAAGGACGCAAGGCTCTGGGAGACCTGGACTAGGGGGCTTTTGGAGACCACACACCCGCTCTTAAGCGGGCGGTAAGCGGCATTTCAGCTGGCCCCTCTAGTGCCTCAGTGTGCATTGGTGTACTGTGTCACCAGATATATATATTTATTTATTTCTTGCACTGTGAGGTCGCTTCCTGGCTGGATACCCCAGATCGCTCTGAGGAGGCAGCAACATGTCATCCACAAAACGCAAGGCTGCCAAGGCTAGGGCTGTGTACACTGCGTGTGCTGCATGTGGGGCTGCTCTACCAGCAGGTTCCAAAGACCCCCATTGTGTGCAATGCTCAGATCCGGTGCTGCTTCGCCAGCCGGAGTCCGGAGGGGTAGTGACCCAGGCTGAGACGCTTGTAAGTCCTGCCCC
The DNA here is from genome assembly GCF_048569485.1 of Anomaloglossus baeobatrachus. Lineage (NCBI taxonomy): Eukaryota > Metazoa > Chordata > Amphibia > Anura > Aromobatidae > Anomaloglossus > Anomaloglossus baeobatrachus. The sequence continues at coordinate 151,371,418 of NC_134354.1, forward strand.
GGTGTCAGGGACAGACTTTGCAGTTTTTGCTGATGGAATGTCTGTGACTATGGCAAAAATCCTTGAAACTTTGCAATCCATGACTGGGGCTCAGTCTATGGACACGGCGAGGTCTCTGTCCTCTAATCCCCCTCAGTTGGAATTAATCCAGACTGCAAGGGGGTCCCCGGCTTCCCAGGCTGAGTATTATGACTCAGATGATAGCCCCAGCCACCCTAAGCGAGCTCGCTGGGAAAGACCCTCAACGTCATCACACTGCTCAGGGTCTCAGCGCAATCAGTCGCCCTGTGATGCGTCTGAAGAGAGTGATCAGGAGTCTTATCCTGGAACCCCTCTCAATCTGGATACCCCGGATGGGGACGCCATGGTAAACGAGCTTATCTCAGCCATCAATAGACTGTTGGATATTTCTCCCCCAGCTCCTTCTGCAGAGGAGGCAGCTGCAGAGCAGGAGAAGTTTCGTTTCCTCTATCCCAAGCGTAAATTGAGTGCTTTCTTGGATCACTCTGACTTCAGAGAGTCAATCCAGAAACACGACGCTCATCCAGAAAGGCGTTTCTCTAAACGTTCTAAGGATACACGTTTTCCTTTCCCCCCTGATGTGGTCAAGCGCTGGACCCAGTGTCCAAAAGTAGACCCCCCGATTTCCAAACTTGCAGCTAGATCCATAGTTGCAGTGGAGGATGGCGCTTCACTTAAGGATGCCAATGACAGACAGATGGACCTTTGGTTAAAATCTGTCTATGAAGCTATCGGCGCGTCGTTTGCTCCAGCATTCGCAGCCGTATGGGCACTCCAAGCTATTTCAGCTGGTTTAGCAAAAGTGGATGCTATCATACATCCAGCGGTGCCGCAAGTGGCGTCCCTTACCTCGCAGATGTCTGCGTTTGCGTCTTACGCTATCAATGTGGTCCTAGAATCTACCAGCCGCACCTCAATGGCGTCCGCCAATTCGGTAGTTTTGCGCAGAGCCTTGTGGTTAAAGGACTGGAAAGCAGATGCTGGTTCCAAAAAATGTTTAACCAGCTTGCCTTTATCTAGAGATAGACTGTTTGGCGAGCCATTGGCTGACATCATTAAACAGTCCAAGGGTAAAGACTCTTCCTTACCCCAGCCCAGATCAAGCAAACCTCAGCAGAAAAAATGGCAGCAGAGGTTTCAGTCCTTTCGAGGATCGGGCAAGACACAATTCTCCTCGTCCAAAGGGACTCAGAGGACGCAAAGAGTCTCAGATTCCTGGCGGGCTCACGCACGCCCCAAGAAAGCAAATGGAGGAACCGCTTCCAAAGCGGCTACCTCATGACTTCCAGCCCCCCCCCTCCGCATCTCCGGTCGGGGGCAGGCTCTCCCGCTTTTCCGACATTTGGATGTCACAGGTCAAAGACCGGTGGGTGACAAACATTTTGTCTCGCGGGTACAGAATCGAGTTCAGTTCTCGTCCTCCAGCTCGGTTCTTCAGAACCTCCCCACATCCAGACCGAGCAGATGCCCTGCTGCAGGAGGTGGACTCCCTAAGAGCGGAAGGAGTAGTGGTTCCTGTACCGCCTCAGGAACAAGGGCGAGGGTTTTACTCCAATCTCTTTGTGGTTCCAAAAAAGGACTGCTCGTTCCGTCCTGTTCTGGATCTAAAGCTGCTCAACAAACATGTGCACGCCAGACGGTTCCGGATGGAAACCCTCCGCTCTGTCGTTGCCTCAATGTCTCAAGGAGACTTCCTTGCCTCAATAGACATCAAAGATGCTTATCTCCACGTGCCAATTGCTACAGAACATCAACGTTTTCTACGTTTTGTGATAGGAAACGACCATCTTCAGTTCGTAGCTCTGCCATTCGGTCTGGCGACAGCCCCCCGGGTCTTCACCAAGGTCATGGCGGCGGTGGTAGCAGTCTTGCACTCTCAGGGACACTCGGTGATCCCTTACCTAGACGATCTACTTGTCAAGGCACCCTCTCAAGAGGCATGCCAACTCAGTCTACATGCTACGCTGGAGACTCTACAGACGTTCGGATGGATCATCAACTTTCCAAAGTCGAATCTGTCACCGTCACAGTCGCTAACGTATCCTGGCATGGAGTTTCATACTCGAGCAGCGAGAGTGAAGCTTCCGCTGAACAAGCAGCGGTCCCTACAGACAGGGGTGCAATCCCTCCTTCAAGGCCAGTCGCACCCCTTACGGCGCCTCATGCACTTCCTCGGGAAGATGGTGGCAGCCATGGAAGCAGTTCCCTTTGCGCAGTTTCATCTGCGCCCACTTCAATGGGACATTCTCCGCCAATGGGACGGGAAGTCAACGTCCCTGGACAGGAAAGTCTCTCTTTCCCAGACGGCCAAGGACTCTCTACAATGGTGGCTCCTTCCCACCTCATTGTCTCAGGGAAGATCCTTCCTGCCCCCATCCTGGGCAGTGGTCACGACAGATGCGAGTCTGTCAGGGTGGGGAGCAGTGTTTCTCCACCACAGGGCCCAGGGGACGTGGACTCCGCAGGAGTCCACCCTTCAGATCAATGTTCTGGAAATCAGGGCAGTGTATCTTGCCCTACTGGCCTTCCAACAGTGGCTGGAAGGAAAGCAGATCCGAATCCAGTCGGACAACTCCACAGCGGTGGCATACATCAACCACCAAGGAGGGACGCGCAGTCGGCAAGCATTCCAAGAAGTCCGGCGCATTCTAATGTGGGTGGAGGACACAGCATCCACCATATCCGCGGTTCACATCCCAGGCGTAGAAAATTGGGAAGCAGACTTCCTCAGTCGCCAGGGCATGGACGCAGGGGAGTGGTCCCTTCACCCGGACGTGTTTCAGGAAATCTGTCGCCGATGGGGAGTGCCGGACGTCGACCTAATGGCGTCCCGGCACAACAACAAGGTCCCGGCATTCATGGCGAGGTCGCGCGATCAAAGAGCTCTGGCGGCAGACGCATTAGTTCAAGATTGGTCGCAGTTCCGGCTCCCATACGTCTTCCCACCTCTGGCACTCTTGCCCAGAGTGTTACGCAAGATCAGATCCGATTGCAGCCGCGTCATACTCGTCGCCCCAGACTGGCCGAGGAGATCGTGGTATCCGGATCTGTGGCATCTCACGGTCGGTCGACCGTGGTCACTGCCAGACCGACCAGACTTACTGTCCCAAGGGCCGTTTTTCCATCAGAATTCTGCGGCCCTGAACCTGACTGTGTGGCCATTGAGTCCTGGATCCTAGCGTCCGCAGGATTATCTCAAGGAGTCGTAGCCACAATGAGACAAGCTAGGAAGTCAACGTCTGCTAAGATCTACCACAGAACGTGGAAGATTTTCTTATCCTGGTGCTCTGCACAGAGAGTATCCCCTTGGCCATTTGCATTGCCCACCTTTCTTTCCTTCCTGCAATCGGGGTTGGAAAAGGGCTTGTCGCTCAGCTCCCTTAAAGGGCAAGTCTCGGCACTATCTGTGTTTTTTCAGAAGCGTCTAGCACGTCTTCCTAAGGTGCGCACGTTCCTACAGGGGGTCTGTCATATTGTGCCCCCGTACAAGCGGCCGTTAGATCCATGGGATCTGAACAGAGTACTAGTTGCTCTGCAGAAGCCGCCCTTCGAGCCTCTAAAGGACGTTTCCTTTTCTCGCCTGTCACAGAAAGTGGCGTTTCTTGTTGCGATCACATCGCTTCGGCGAGTGTCTGAGCTGGCAGCTCTGTCATCCAAGGCTCCCTTCCTGGTGTTCCACCAGGACAAGGTAGTGCTGCGCACCATTCCGGAGTTTCTCCCTAAGGTCGTATCCTCGTTTCATCTTAATCAGGATATATCCTTGCCTTCCTTTTGTCCTCAGCCGGTTCACCGGTATGAGAAAGACTTACGGTTGCTAGATCTGGTGAGAGCACTCAGAATCTATATTTCTCGCACGGCGCCTATCCGCCGTTCAGATGCACTTTTTGTCCTTGTCGCTGGCCAGCGCAAGGGGTCGCAGGCTTCTAAAGCCACCCTGGCTCGATGGATCAAAGAACCAATTCTGGAAGCCTACCGTTCTGCTGGGCTTCCGGTTCCTTCAGGGCTGAAAGCCCACTCAACCAGAGCTGTGGGTGCGTCCTGGGCTTTGCGACACCAGGCTTCGGCTCAACAGGTGTGCCAGGCAGCTACCTGGTCGAGTCTGCACACTTTCACCAAACATTATCAGGTGCATACCTATGCTTCGGCGGATGCCAGCTTAGGTAGAAGAGTCCTGCAGGCGGCAGTGACATCCCCGTAGGGGAGGGCTGTTTTGCAGCTCTAACATGAGGTATCTCTTTACCCACCCAGGGACAGCTTTTGGACGTCCCAATCGTCTGGGTCTCCCAATAGAGCGCTGAAGAAGAAGGGAATTTTGTTACTTACCGTAAATTCCTTTTCTTCTAGCTCTTATTGGGAGACCCAGCACCCGCCCTGTTGTCCTTCGGGATTTTTTTGTTGTTTGCGGGTACACATGTTGTTCATGTTGAACGGTTTTTCAGTTCTCCGACGTTATTCGGAGTTAATTTGTTTAAACCAGTTATTGGCTTCCTCCTTCTTGCTTTGGCACTAAAACTGGAGAACCCGTGATACCACGGGGGGTATAGCCAGAAGGGGAGGGGCCTTGCACTTTTTAGTGTAGTGCTTTGTGTGGCCTCCGGAGGGCAGTAGCTATACCCCAATCGTCTGGGTCTCCCAATAAGAGCTAGAAGAAAAGGAATTTACGGTAAGTAACAAAATTCCCTTCATTACAAACTAATTCTGCATATACAGATTAGTAAACACTCTGCTCTCCTCTCTGAACCCTTGACAGCTCCACTATACAGCTTGGAGGCTAATATAGCAGCCCCAGTTACCGGGGAAACACACAAAAACAAGAATGTATTGATGCGTAAAATTGCTCCCCTTCTCCCCCTCACAGTATATAAAATAAATGAGAAAAATAAAGGTGGCAAAAAATAAAATGGGAAAGGGATAACTAAAGACCCTTCCATTCTAATTTGATGTTTCAAGCCCCGCCCCCATCAATAATGTTTAATATACAAAAATAATTTCTATGGAAAAGGGAACACAGTTTATTCTTTTTAGGCATTTATGTATTATATGTGTGTATACATATGTGTGTATGTGTGTGTATATATATATATATATATATATATATATATATATATATATATATATATATATATATATATATATATATATATATATAATGTACACACGCATATATTATATATATTTTTGCGGACAGTATGTATATTATACACACACACACACACATATATATATATATATATATATATATATATATATATATATATATATATATATATATATATATGTGTGTGTGTGTGTATAATATACATACTGTCCGCAAAAATATATATAATATATGTGTGTGTACATATATATATATATATATATATATATATATATATATATATATATATATATATATATATATATATAATGTGTGTGTGTGTGTGTGTGTATATAATATATATTATCGCATTTCTTTGTCGCTCCATTGGGAGACCCAGACAATTGGGTGTATAGCTTCTGCCTCCGGAGGCCACACAAAGTATTACACTTTAAAAAGTGTAACCCCTCCCCTCTGCCTATACACCCTCCCATGCATTCCGGGCCCATCAGTTTTTCTTCGGCGCTCCATTGGGAGACCCAGACGATTGGGTGTATAGCACTGCCTCCGGAGGCCACACAAAGCAATTACACTAAAAAGTGTAAGGCCCCTCCCCTTCTGGCTATACACCCCCAGTGGGATCACTGGCTCACCAGTTTTCTGCTTTGTGCGAAGGAGGTCAGACATCCACGCATAGCTCCACTGTTTAGTCAGCAGTAGCTGCTGACTCTATCGGATGGAAGAAAAGAGGGCCCATATAGGGCCCCCAGCATGCTCCCTTCTCACCCCACTTGCGGTTTGTAAGGTTGAGGTACCCATTGCGGGTACGGAGGCTGGAGCCCACATGCTGCTTTCCTTCCCCATCCCCCTGAGGGGCTCTGGGGAAGTGGGATCTTACCGGCCCCCAAACCCTGAGGCCGAGCTCCATCCACAGACCCAGAGACCCTGCTGGAGGAGCTGAGTACAGTCAGGGACAAGGCCCTGCAACGTTCAGGTACTCTGTGTCCCCGCTCAGACAGGCCACGCACACTCCAGGCTTGCTGGGTGTGCTAGTGCGCCGGGGGCACTAGCGCTGCACGCTTGGGTTAGAGTCACTGCAGCGTAGCTGAGTGATTTTATGTTTTGGGAACTACCGCGCCGGCCGCTCCGGGAGCGGCGGCGCCGCTGGGACTTGTAGTGCGCCGGGGACTCGCGCTGCCCGCGCTTTTACGGCGGCAGCGCTCATAAATCTAGTCCCCGGCTTTTGCGGCCTAGCTCTGCTTCGTTCCCGCCCCCACCCTGTCAATCAGGGAAAGGGAGAGACGCTGTTCTATAGCCAGCGCCGAGGGCTGGAGTCTTATTTACATACTCCAGCCCTCTCACTGGGCACAGTGGGGACGCAAGTTTCCCGCTCTTGGTCTTAACACGCCCAGGGCCCGCCCCTCTCCACAGGACGCCGGCAGCCATTCCTGCATGCAGTCTGGCTGGAGAACGGACACAGGCTCTGGGGGACTCAGACAAGGGACTCTGGCGACCACACACCCGCGTTTATGCGGGCGGTAAGCTGCACATAAGTGCTGGCCCCACTAGTGCCACAGTGTTATTTGGTGCATTTTTTCCCTGTACCATATATATTTATATTGCACTGTACAGTCGCTTCTTGGCTTATACCCTCATTGCTCTGAGGAGACAACAACATGTCATCCGCAAAACGCAAGGGTGCCAAGGCACAGGCGGTACGCACTGCTTGTGCCGCATGCGGGGCTAATCTACCGGCAGGTGCCAATGACCCCCATTGTGTGCAATGTTCGGTCCCTGTGCCACTTCGTCAGCCAGAGTCTATGGTAGTAGTGGCCCAGGCAGAGACGCCTGTGAACCCTGCCCCGGTGACGGGGACAGAATTTGCAGTTTTTGCTGATAAGATGTCTGTGACTATGACAAAAATCCTGGAAACCTTGCAGTCCAGGCCAGTTTCTCAGACCATGGACACTGCTGTGTCTATGCTCCCCGGTCCCCCTCAGTTGGAACTAATCCGTACTTCAAGGGGGTCCCAGGCATCACAGGCTGAAGACTCTGACTCGGATGACAGTCCCAGGCAGCCTAAGCGGGCTCGCTGGGAAAGACCCTCGCCGTCATCACACTGGTCAGGGTCTCAGCGAGACGAGGCTCTGTATGAGGAGACAGAGGTGGGTGATCATGAATCTAATCCTGACACCGCTCTCAATCTAGATACCCCTGATGGTGACGCTATGGTAAATGACCTTATAGCGGCCATCAATAGACTGTTGGATATTTCTCCCCCAGCCCCTTCAGCAGAGGAGGCAGCTGCACAGCAGGAGAAGTTCCATTTCCGGTATCCTAAGCGTAAATTGAGTACTTTTCTGGACCACTCTGACTTCAGAGAATCAGTCCAGAAACATCATGCTTATCCAGATAAGCGTTTCTCCAAACGTCTTAAGGATACACGTTATCCCTTTCCCCCTGACGTGGTCAAACGCTGGACCCAGTGCCCAAAGGTGGACCCCCCAATCTCCAGGCTTGCGGCTAGATCCATAGTTGCAGTGGAAGATGGGGCTTCACTTAAAGATGCCAATGACAGACAGATGGACCTTTGGTTAAAGTCTGTCTATGAAGCTATCGGCGCGTCGTTTGCTCCAGCATTCGCGGCCGTGTGGGCACTCCAAGCTATTTCAGCTGGCCTGGCACAGGTGGACTCTATCATACGTCCAGCAGTGCCGCGAGTAGCGTCCCTAACCTCGCAAATGTCTGCGTTTGCGACTTACGCTATCAACGCTGTCCTGGACTCTACGAGCCGTACTTCAATGGCGTCTGCCAACTCTGTGGTTTTGCGCAGAGCCTTGTGGTTAACCCCTTCACCCCCGGCCACTAAAACACCCTAATGACCGGGCCATTTTTTGCAATTCTGACCAGTGTCACTTTGACAGGTTATAACTCTGGAACGCTTCAACGGATCCTGGCGATTCTGAGATTGTTTTTTCGTGACATATTGTGCTTCATGTCAGTGGTAAATTTAGGCCGATATTTTTTGCGTTTATTTGTGAAAATTTAGGAAATTTGGCGAAAATTTTGAAAATTTCGCAATTTTCAAACTTTGAAAATTTATGCCCATAAATCTGTGAGATATGTCACACAAAATAGTTACTAAATAACATTTCCCACTTGTGTACTTTACATCAGCGCAATTTTCGAAACAAATTTTTTTTCCGTTAGGAAGTTAGAAGGGGTCAAAGGTCATCAGCAAATTCTCATTTTTCCAACAAAATTTACAAAATAATTTTTTTAGGGACCACATTACATTTGAGGTGACTTTGAGAGGCCTAGGTGACAGAAAATACCCAAAAGTGACCCCATTCTAAAAACTACACCCCTCACACTGCTCAAAACCACATCCAATAAGTTTATTAACCCTTTAGGTGCTTCACAGGAACCAAAGCAATGTGGAAGGAAAAAATGAAAATTTTACTTTTTAACACAAAAATGTTACTTTAGCCATAAAATTTTCATTTTTACAAGGGAGAAAAGAGAAAGTACACAATACAATTTATTGTGCATGTTCTCCTGAGTACGCTGATACCCCATATGTGGTAAAAATCAATTGTTTGGGCGCACGGCAGAGCTCGGAAGGGAAGGAGCGCCATTTGAATTTTTGAACGCAAAATTAGCTGCACTCATTAGCAGACGCCATGTCGGGTTTGAAGACCCCCTGAGGTGCCTAACCAATGGAGCTCCCCCACAAGTGACCCCATTTTGGAAACTAGAGCCCTCAAATAATTTTTCTAGATGTTTGGTGAGCACTTTGAACCCCTGGGGGCTTCACATAAGTTTATAGCGTTGAGCCGTGAAAAGAAAAAAATTTTTTTTTACCACAAAACGGTTGCTTCAACTAGGTAGCTTTTTTTTTCACAAGGGTAACAGGAAAAAATGCACCATAAAATGTATTGTGCATTTTCTCCTGAGTACGCAGATACCTCATATGTGGTGGAAATCAAATGTTTGGACACACAGCAGTGCTCGGAAGGCAAGGAGCGCCATTTGAATTTTTGAGTGCAAAATTAGCTGCACCTGTTAGCGGACGCCATGTCGGGTTTGAAGACCCCCTGAGGTGCCTAAACAATGGAGCTCCCCCACAAGTGACCCCATTTTGGAAACTAGAGCCCTCAAATAATTGTTCTAGATGTTTGGTGAGCACTTTGAACCCCTGGGGGCTTCACAGAAGTTTATAGCGTTGAGCCGTGAAAAGAAAAAAAATTTTTTTTACAACAAAACGGTTGCTTCAACTAGGTAGCTTTTTTTTTCACAAGGGTAACAGGAAAAAATGCACCATAAAATGTATTGTGCATTTTCTCCTGAATACGCAGATACCTCATATGTGGTGGAAATCAAATCTTTGGACACACGGCAGTGCTCGGAAGGCAAGGAGCGCCATTTGAATTTTTGAATGCAAAATTAGCTGCACTCATTAGCGGACGCCATGTCGGGTTTGAAGACCCCCTGAGGTGCCTAAACAATGGAGCTCCCCCACAAGTCACCCCATTTTGGAAACTAGAGCCCTCAAATAATTTTTCTAGATGTTTGGTGAGCACTTTGAACACTTGGGGGCTTCACAGAAGTTTATAGCGTTGAGCCGTGAAAAGAAAAAAAATTTTTTTTACCACAAAACGGTTGCTTCAACTAGGTAGCTTTTTTTTTCACAAGGCTATCAGGAAAAAATGCACCATAAAATGTATTGTGCATTTTCTCCTGAGTACGCAGATACCTCATATGTGGTGGAAAGTAATTGTTTGGGCGCATGGCGGGGCTCAGAAGAGAAGGAGCGCCATTTGACAGCAAAATTGGTTGGAATCATTAGCGGACGCCATGTCACGTTTGGAGACCCCCTATGGTGCCTAAACAGTGGAGCTCCCCCACAAGTCACCCCATTTTGGAAACTAGAGCCCTCAAATAATTTTTCTAGATGTTTGATGTGCACTTTGAACACCTGGGGGCTTCACAGAAGTTTATAGCGTTGAGCCGTGAAAAGAAAAAATTTTTTTTTTACCACAAAACAGTTGCTTCAACTAGGTAGCTTTTTTTTTCACAAGGGTAACAGGAAAAAATGCACCATAAAATGTATTGTGCAATTTCTCCTGAGTACGCAGATACCTCATATGTGGTGGAAAGTAATTGTTTGGGCGCATGGCGGGGCTCAGAAGAGAAGGAGCGCCATTTGACAGCAAAATTGGTTTGAATCATTAGCGGACGCCATGTCACGTTTGGAGACCCCCTATGGTGCCTAAACAGTGGAGCTCCCCCACAAGTGACACCATTTTGGAAACTAGAGCCCTCAAATAATTTTTCTAGATGTTTGATGTGCACTTTGAACACCTGGGGGCTTCACAGAAGTTTATAGCGTTGAGCCGTGAAAAGAAAAATTTTTTTTTTTACCACAAAACGGTTGCTTCAACTAGGTAGCTTTTTTTTTCACAAGGGTAACAGGAAAAAATGCACCATAAAATGTATTGTGCATTTTCTCCTGAGTACGCAGATACCTCATATGTGGTGGAAATAAATTGTTTGAGCGCATGGCGGGGCTCAGAAGAGAAGGAGCGCCATTTGACTTTTCAAACGCACAGACGCAGTGCACTGATCGGCCGCTGCAGGACGCACGGTCGGATGCGATAAAAAAAAGCGTCGGGGATACGTAAAAAAAAAAAAAGTCACGCCAAAAATTGACCATGGATGCAGATCCGTTATGTGCATCCCTGATCAGTGCTTGGTGGGACGCACGGACGGATGCGATACAAAAAGCGTCGCAAATACGGAAAAAAGTCACGCCAAAAATTGACCATGGATGCCGATCCGTTATGTGCATCCCTGATCAGCGCTTGGCGGGACGCACGGATGGATGTGATACAAAAAGCGTCGGGGATACGGAAAAAAAAAAGTCACGCCAAAAATTGAGCAGGGATGCCGATCCGTTATCTGCATCCCTGATCAGCGCTTGGCGGGACGCACAGACGGATGCGATACAAAAAGCGTCGGGGATACGGAAAAAAAAGTCACGCCAAAAATTGAGCAGGGATGCCGATCCGTTATCTGCATCCCTGTTCAGCGCTTGGCGGGACGCACGGACGGATGCGATACAAAAAGCGTCGGGGATACGGAAAAAAAAAAAAAAGTCACGCCAAAAATTGAGCAGGGATGCCGATCCGTTATCTGCATCCCTGATCAGCGCTTGGCGGGACGCACGGACGGATGAGGTGTAAAAATGGACAGGGGATACGGAAAAAAAAAAAAAAAAGTTATACTCACAGTACCCAGAGGACTAGCAGGAGGATCACTGACCAGAAGAGCTGCAGAGGAACAGATGGCAGAGAGATGGACAGCTTTACAGGAGCAGCAGGCAGATCAGCAGAATGCCCAGGAAGGACCCAGCGATGGACGCAGATGTGATCAGGCCGGTGAAGACAGGTAAGAGGACGTCGGGGGAGAGCAGAGGGGGAGAGGGGGGGGGGAGTGAGAGCAGAGAGGGGGGGGGAAGCAGAGGGGGAGGGGGTAGAGCAGAGGGGGAGACCGGAGAGGGAGCTGCAGAACAGAGATAATGGGGGAGGCAGTCAGATCGCGGGGGGAGCAGATCGGGATGTCGGGGGGGGGGGGGGGTGGTTGGGGGGAGCAGATCGCGGGGGGGGCACGGCAGGGGCTACCATGGCAGCGCGCAGGGGCACCACGGGAGCGCGCAGGGGCACCACGGGAGCGCGCACGGGCTGGCTGCAAAGTGAGCACAGTACTCACGTGCAGCAGCGGTGACAGCTAGGGCGGCGGCGGCGGCAGCAGCGGCGGTGGCGTGGTACCACAAGTACCAGCCACTGCACGCTGCAGACATGTTGGGGGAGGGCTCGCAGGCCAGCACAGGCCTGGGGAGGGCGGCCACCGGCAAATCACACCGCCCCACTGCACACTGATTGGAGCGATTGCGCGTCATAGCACGATCGCTCCAATCAGTGCTGCAGGGGCTGGGGGAGACATGTTTGAGGTCCACCTATGATATGCTGCAGCAGCTGCGGCATCTCATAGCTGGATCTCACAGGATCGCACTAATTCGGGCATTATTTTTGCCGAAATTAGTGCGATCGATGTGGTTGGCGGTTCAGATTTGAACAGCCAATCACATCGATCGTCGATAGGGGGTGGCGATGCCGCCCCCCCTAGGGTCAAGCAAAGGTCCCCTGCTGTAAGAAACAGCAGGGGACATCATTTGAAAGCCGTTGCTATGGCCACGGCAATCAAATGAAGTTTAGGCAGTAAAATTACGTCCCTGGTCGTTAAGTCACGTTAAAATAGGACGTAATTTTACTGCCCGCGGTCGTGAAGGGGTTAAAGGAATGGAAAGCAGATTCTGCTTCCAAGAAATGTTTAACCAGCTTGCCACTATCTGGAGACAGACTGTTTGGTGAGCAATTGGCTGAGATCATTAAACAGTCCAAGGGTAAGGACTCCTCCTTACCCCAGCCCAGATCGAGCAAACCTCAACAGAGGAAGTGGCAGTCGAGGTTTCGGTCCTTTCGAGGCTCCAGCAAGACCCAATTCTCCTCGTCCAAAGGGACTCAGAAGGAGCAAAGGAGCTCAGATTCCTGGCGGGCTCATTCACGCCCCAAGAAAACAACCGGAGGAACCGCTTCCAAGGCGGCTGCCTCATGACTTTCGGCCTCATCCCTCCGCATCCTCGGTCGGTGGCAGGCTCTCCCGCTTTTGCGACATTTGGCTGCCACAGGTCAAAGACCGGTGGGTAGCAGACATTTTGTCTCACGGGTACAGGATAGAATTCAGTTCTCATCCTCCGCCTCGGTTCTTCAGAACCTCCCCACATCCCGACCGAGCAAATGCCCTTCTGCAGGCGGTGTGCTCACTAAGAGCAGAAGGAGTGGTGATCCCTGTTCCTCTGCAGGAACAAGGACAAGGTTTTTACTCCAATCTCTTCGTGGTTCCAAAAAAGGACGGCTCGTTCCGTCCTGTTCTGGACCTAAAGCTGCTCAACAAGCATGTGAACACCAGGCGGTTCCGGATGGAATCCCTCCGCTCTGTCATTGCCTCAATGTCTCAAGGAGATTTCCTTGCATCAATAGACATCAAAGATGCTTATCTCCACGTGCCGATTGCTACAGAGCACCAACGTTTTCTACGTTTCGTGATAGGAGACGACCATCTCCAGTTCGTAGCTCTGCCATTTGGTCTGGCGACAGCCCCACGGGTTTTCACCAAGGTCATGGCGGCAGTGGTAGCAGTCTTGCATTCTCAGGGACACTCGGTGATCCCTTACTTGGACGATCTACTTGTCAAAGCACCCTCTCAAGAGGCATGCCAACACAGCCTGAATGTTGCGCTGGAGACTCTCCAGACTTTCGGGTGGATCATCAACTTTTCAAAGTCAAACCTGGCACCGACTCAATCACTAACGTATCTTGGCATGGAGTTTCATACTCTCTCAGCGATAGTGAAGCTTCCGCTGGACAAGCAGCGGTCTCTACAGACAGGGGTGCAGTCTCTCCTTCAGGGTCAGTCGCACCCCTTAAGGCGCCTCATGCACTTCCTAGGGAAGATGGTGGCAGCAATGGAGGCAGTCCCGTTCGCGCAGTTTCATCTGCGTCCACTTCAATGGGACATTCTCCGCCAATGGGACGGGAAGACAACTTCCCTAGACAGGAAAGTCTCCCTTTCTCAGACGGCCAAGGATTCTCTGCTATGGTGGCTTCTTCCCACCTCATTATCGCAGGGAAGATCATTCCTGCCCCCATCCTGGGCAGTGGTCACGACAGACGCGAGTCTGTCAGGGTGGGGAGCAGTTTTTCTCCACCACAGGGCTCAAGGGACGTGGACTCAGCAGGAGTCCACCCTTCAGATCAATGTTCTGGAGATCAGGGCGGTGTATCTTGCCCTATTAGCCTTCCAGCAGTGGCTGGAAGGAAAACAGATCCGAATTCAGTCGGACAACTCCACAGCGGTGGCATACATCAACCACCAAGGAGGGACACGCAGTCGGCAAGCCTTCCAGGAAGTCAGGCGGATTCTGATGTGGGTAGAGGAAAGAGCATCCACCATATCAGCAGTCCACATCCCGGGCGTAGAAAACTGGGAAGCAGACTTCCTCAGTCGCCAGGGCATGGACGCAGGGGAATGGTCCCTTCACCCGGACGTGTTTCAGGAAATCTGCCGCCGCTGGGGGGTGCCGGACGTCGACCTAATGGCGTCTCGGCACAACAACAAGGTCCCGACCTTCATAGCGCGGTCTCGCGATCAAAGAGCTCTGGCGGCAGACGCCTTAGTGCAAGATTGGTCGCAGTTCCGGCTCCCTTATGTGTTTCCACCTCTGGCACTCTTGCCCAGAGTGTTACGCAAGATCAGATCCGATTGCGGCCGCGTCATACTCGTCGCCCCAGACTGGCCGAGGAGGTCGTGGTACCCGGATCTGTGGCATCTCACGGTCGGCCAACCGTGGGCACTACCAGACCGTCCAGACTTACTGTCCCAAGGGCCGTTTTTCCATCGGAATTCTGCGGCCCTGAACCTGACTGTGTGGCCATTGAGTCCTGGATCCTAGCGTCTTCAGGATTATCCCAAGGGGTCGTGGCCACCATGAGACAGGCTAGGAAGTCCACTTCTGCTAAGATCTACCACAGAACGTGGAAGATTTTCTTATCCTGGTGCTCTGCACAAGGAGTATCTCCCTGGCCATTCGCGTTACCTGTCTTTCTTTCCTTCCTGCAATCTGGGTTGGAAAAGGGCTTGTCGCTCGGCTCCCTTAAAGGGCAAGTCTCGGCACTATCCGTGTTTTTTCAGAAGCGGCTAGCACGACTTTCTCAGGTGCGCACGTTCCTGCAGGGGGTTTGTCATATCGTACCTCCGTACAGGCGGCCGTTAGATCCGTGGGATCTAAACAAGGTCCTTGTTGCTCTCCAGAAGCCGCCCTTCGAGCCTCTGAGGGAGGTGTCACTTTCTCGACTCTCACAGAAAGTGGCCTTTCTGGTGGCGGTCACGTCTCTTCGGAGAGTGTCCGAACTAGCAGCGCTGTCATCCAAGGCTCCTTTCCTGGTGTTCCACCAGGACAAGTAGTGCTGCGCCCCATTCAGGAGTTTCTCCCTAAGGTGGTATCCTCTTTTCATCTTAATCAGGATATCTCCTTGCCTTCCTTTTATCCGCATGCAGTTCATCGGTATGAAAAGGATTTACATTTGTTGGATCTGGTGAGAGCACTCAGAATCTACATTTCCCGCACGGCGCCCCTGCGCCGCTCGGATGCACTCTTTGTCCTTGTCGCTGGTAAGCGCAAAGGGTCGCAGGCTTCCAAAGCCACCCTGGCTCGATGGATCAAAGAACCAATTCTTGAAGCCTACCGTTCTGCTGGGCTTCCGGTTCCATCAGGGCTGAAGGCCCATTCTACCAGAGCCGTGGGTGCGTCCTGGGCATTACGACACCAGGCTACGGCTCAACAGGTGTGCCAGGCAGCTACCTGGTCGAGTCTGCACACTTTCACCAAACATTATCAGGTGCATACCTATGCTTCGGCGGACGCCAGCCTAGGTAGAAGAGTCCTGCAGGCGGCAGTTGCCTCCCCGTAGGGGAGGGCTGTCTTTGCAGCTCTAACATGAGGTATTTCTTTACCCACCCAGGGACAGCTTTTGGACGTCCCAATCGTCTGGGTCTCCCAATGGAGCGCCGAAGAAGAAGGGAATTTTGTTACTTACCGTAAATTCCTTTTCTTCTAGCTCCTATTGGGAGACCCAGCACCCGCCCTGTTGTCCTTCGGGATTTTTGGTTGTTTTTCGGGTACACATGTTGTTCATGTTGAATGGTTTTCAGTTCTCCGACGTTACTTCGGAGTGAATTTGTTTAAACCAGTTATTGGCTTTCCTCCTTCTTGCTTTTGCACTAAAACTGGTGAGCCAGTGATCCCACTGGGGGTGTATAGCCAGAAGGGGAGGGGCCTTACACTTTTTAGTGTAATTGCTTTGTGTGGCCTCCGGAGGCAGTGCTATACACCCAATCGTCTGGGTCTCCCAATAGGAGCTAGAAGAAAAGGAATTTACGGTAAGTAACAAAATTCCCTTCTTTGCTTTGTGTTGAAGGAGGCAGACACATTCACGCAAGCTCCACATTTTAGTCAGCAGCAGCTGCAGACTTTATCGGATGGAAGAAAAGAGGGCCCCTAACAGGGCTCCCGGCATGCTCCCTTCTCACCCCACTCTGGTCGGCGGTGCTGTTAAGGTCGAGGTACCCATTGCGGGTACAGAGGCTGGAGCCACATGCCGTTATCCTTCCCCATCCCTTAGGGGCTCTGGGTGAAGTGGGATCCTAACCGGTCACCATACACTGGGACCGGGCTCCCTCCGCAGCCCCTGGGGGAATCTGACGGACAGGAGCCGGGTATCATCAGGGACAGGCCCTGCTACTCTGAGGTACTCTGTGTCCCCTTGGGGACGGCGCATAGAGCGCCTGTGTAACGGACGCTGCAGCAGCTGCTGGGTGTTTTGTCACCGGGACTACCGCGCCGACCGCGCTTGTTTCCCGGCCACGTTACTAACTTTAGTCCCCGGCTTTTGCGGCCTAGTACCGCATACTCCCGCCCCCGGGCCTGCCAGTCAGGGGTAAGGGCGGGACACTGTACTGGACGTCAGCGGTGAGGGCTGGAGCATACTTAGGTATCCTCCTCCCCCCTCACTGAGCACTGCGGGGCACCAGATTCCCGCACTTTCTGAGGCACGCCCACGGCTCCCTCCTCCTCTCAGAACTCCGGCAGCCATTGCTATCAGCACTTCTGCCGGTGGAGAACTTCAGGACCGAGCTCCACTGCTCTGGGAGGCCCAGGCAGGGAATCTGGTGGACACACAACCGCTGAGGGCGGTCGGTAAGCCGCACCTGTTACTAGGTGCTGGGCCCCCCTGGGTGCCGAAGTGTATATATATATCCTTATATTGTATACATTTACTCTGTTCGGCCGCATTAATTGCTTTTGGCTATATACCCTCACTGTTTGCTCTAAGAGGAGACAACAGCATGTCGTCCGCAAAAAGCAAGGGTGCCAAGGCACAGGCTTATTTTGCAACCTGTACCTCTTGTGCGGCTATGTTACCTGCAGGTTCCACCTACCCTCATTGTGTGCAATGCTCGGCCCCTGTGACACTCACTCAGCCGGAGCCTCAGCCACTGGTGGGACCCTCGGCCCAGGTAGAACCACCGGCTACCACTGTCCAGGTGGCAGGGACAGAGTTTGCAGTGTTGGCTGACAAACTTTGAGTCACTTTCTCAATCCATGGCTCAGTCTATGGATAGATGGTCTGCTAAGATACTTGAAGCTTTGCAGCACAGACCGGTAACACAGGCCCCGGGCACTGTTGAATCATTGCCCCCAGGCCCCCCTCGGTCGGAGCAGCAAAGTGCTCCTGAGGTGACTCCTAGATCCCACGGTGAGGACTCCGACACGGACCGCAGTCCCAGACCGGCTAAGCGGGCTCGCTGGGAGCTTCCCTCGACTTCATCACACTGCTCAGGGTCTCAGCATGAGGACTCTCTGGAGGATGAAGCGGATGTGGCAGATCAGGGCTCTGAACCTGACGCTGCTCTCAATCTTGATACACCTGAAGGGGACGCCATAGTAAATGACCTTATAGCGTCCATCAACCAGGTGCTAGAACTTTCTCCTCCAGCTCCTCCGATTGAGGAGTCAGCTTCTCAGCAGGAGAAATTCCAATTTCGTTTTCCCAAACGTACACGGAGTGCGTTTTTCGATCACTCCAACTTCAGAGATACAGTCCAGAAACACCGAGCTTTTCCGGACAAGCGCTTTACTAAGCGCCTTAATGACACACGTTACCCCTTCCCCACTGACGTAGTTAAGGGTTGGGCTCAGTGTCCCAAGGTGGATCCTCCAGTCTCTAGACTGGCGGCTAGATCCATAGTAGCAGTGGCAGATGGTTCATCGCTCAAGGATGCCACTGACAGGCAAATAGAGCTCCTGATGAAATCCATCTATGAAGCCATAGGCGCGTCTTTTGCTCCGGCATTCGCAGCCGTATGGGCACTCCAAGCTATCTCAGCTTGTCTGTCTGAGATTAATGCAGTCACACGTGCCTCTACTCCGCAGGTTGTGTCTTTAACCTCTCAGGCGTCGGCTTTTTCGTCCTACGCCATGAACGCCGTCCTGGACTCGGCGAGCCGTACAGCGGTAGCATCCGCCAATTCGGTGGCAGTCCGCAGGGCCATGTGGCTACGCGAATGGAAGGCAGACTCTGCTTCCAAGAAGTTCTTAACCGGTTTGCCATTTTCTGGCGACCGTCTGTTTGGCGAGCAATTGGATGAAATCATTAAACAATCCAAGGGAAAGGACTCGTCCTTACCCCAGTCCAAACCAAACAGACCTCAGCAACGGAAGATACAACCGAGGTTTCGGTCCTTTCGGCCCTCAGCCAGGTCTCAATTCTCCACGTCCAACAGGCCACAGAAGGGCCAGAGGAACTCTGATTCATGGCGGTCTAAGTCACGTCCTAAAAAGACCGCCGGAGGAACCGCCCCCAAGGCGGCCTCCTCATGACTTTCGGCCTCCCCAAACCGCATCCTCGGTCGGTGGCAGGCTCTCCCGCTTTTGCGACGCCTGGTTGCCACATGTCCAAGACCGATGGGTGAGAGACATTTTGTCTCACGGTTACAGGATAGAGCTCAGCTCTCGTCCTCCGACTCGTTTCTTCAGAACATCTCCGCCCCCCGAGCGAGCCGATGCTCTTTTTCAGGCGGTGAGCACTCTGAAGGCAGAAGGAGTTGTGATCCCCGTTCCCCTTCAGGAACGTGGTCGCGGTTTTTACTCCAACTTGTTTGTGGTGCCAAAAAAGGACGGATCATTCCGTCCCGTTCTGGACCTCAAACTGCTCAACAGACACGTGAAAACCAGACTGTTCCGAATGGAATCTCTCCGCTCCGTCATCGCCTCGATGTCCCAAGGAGACTTCCTAGCATCAATCGACATCAGGGATGCTTATCTCCACGTGCCGATTGCACCAGAGCATCAGCGCTTCCTGCGTTTCGCCATCGGAGACGAACACCTTCAGTTCGTGGCACTGCCTTTCGGCCTGGCGACAGCCCCACGGGGATTCACCAAGGTCATGGCAACAGTGGTGGCAGTCCTACACTCTCAGGGACACTCGGTGATCCCTTACTTAGACGATCTTCTAGTCAGGGCACCCTCCCGGGTGGCATGCCAGCACAGCCTGAACACTGGTCTGGAGACTCTCCAGAGGTTCGGGTGGATCATCAATTTCCCAAAGTCAAAATTGACACCGACCCAATCGCTAACTTACCTCGGGATGGAGTTTCATACTCTCTCAGCGATAGTGAAGCTCCCGCTGGACAAACAGCGTTCACTACAGACAGGGGTGCAATCTCTCCTTCGAGCCCAGTCACACCCCTTGAGGCGCCTCATGCACTTCCTAGGGAAGATGGTGGCAGCAATGGAGGCAGTTCCATTTGCGCAGTTTCATCTGCGTCCACTCCAATGGGACATTCTCCGCAAATGGGACAGGAGGTCGACGTCCCTCGACAGGAACGTCTCCCTTTCTCGGGTAGCCAAAGCCTCTCTTCAGTGGTGGCTTCTTCCCACTTCTCTGTCGAAAGGAAAATCCTTCCTGCCCCCATCCTGGGCTGTGGTCACGACGGACGCGAGTCTGTCAGGGTGGGGAGCGGTCTTCCTCCACCACAGGGCTCAGGGTACCTGGACTCAGCCAGAGTCCTCCCTTCAGATCAATGTTCTGGAGATAAGGGCAGTGTATCTAGCCCTAAAGGCGTTCAAGCCGTGGCTGGAAGGCAGGCAGATCCGAATTCAGTCGGACAACGCCACGGCGGTGGCGTACATCAACCACCAAGGCGGCACACGCAGTCGTCAAGCCTTCCAAGAAGTTCGGCGGATTCTGCTGTGGGTGGAAGCCACAGCCTCCACCATCTCCGCAGTTCACATCCCGGGCGTAGAAAACTGGGAAGCAGACTTTCTCAGTCGCCAGGGCATGGACGCAGGGGAATGGTCTCTTCACCCGGACGTGTTTCAAGAGATCTGTTGCCGCTGGGGAATGCCGGACGTCGACCTAATGGCGTCCCGGCACAACAACAAGGTCCCGGCATTCATGGCACGGTCTCAAGATCACAGAGCTCTGGCGGCAGACGCATTAGTTCAGGATTGGTCGCAGTTTCGACTGCCTTATGTATTTCCTCCTCTGGCACTGCTGCCCAGAGTGTTACGCAAGATCAGGTCCGACTGCCGCCGCGCCATCCTCATCGCCCCAGACTGGCCGAGGAGGTCGTGGTACCCGGATCTGTGGCATCTCACGGTGGGTCAACCGTGGGCACTACCAGACCGACCAGACTTGCTGTCTCAAGGGCCATTTTTTCATCTGAATTCTGCGGCCCTCAACCTGACTGTGTGGCCATTGAGTCCTGGATCCTAGCGTCTTCAGGGTTATCCCAAGAGGTCATTGCCACTATGAGACAGGCCAGGAAACCAACGTCCGCCAAGATCTACCACAGGACGTGGAGGATCTTCTTATCCTGGTGCTCTGATCAGGGTTTTACTCCCTGGCCGTTTGCCTTGCCCACTTTTCTGTCCTTCCTTCAATCCGGAATGGAAAAGGGTTTGTCTCTCGGCTCTCTCAAGGGACAAGTATCGGCGCTTTCCGTGTTTTTTCAAAAGCGTCTAGCCAGGCTTCCGCAGGTACGCACGTTCCTGCAGGGGGTTTGCCACATAGTCCGTCCTTACAAGCGTCCGCTAGAACCCTGGGATCTTAACAGGGTGCTAACGGCTCTGCAGAAATCACCTTTCGAGCCGATGAGGGATGTTTCTCTTTCACGCCTTTCGCAGAAGGTGGTCTTCCTAGTGGCAGTCACATCACTTCGGAGAGTGTCTGAGCTAGCTGCGCTGTCATGCAAAGCCCCCTTCCTGGTGTTTCACCAGGATAAGGTGGTTCTGCGTCCGGTCCCCGAATTTCTCCCTAAGGTGGTATCCCCTTTTCATCTCAATCAGGATATCTCCTTACCTTCTTTTTGTCCTAATCCAGTTCACCAATGTGAAAAGGATTTGCACTTGTTAGATCTTGTGAGAGCACTCAGACTCTACATTTCTCGTACGGCGCCCCTGCGCCGTTCTGATGCGCTCTTTGTCCTTGTCGCTGGCCAGCGTAAAGGGTCGCAGGCTTCCAAGTCAACCTTGGCTCGGTGGATCAAGGAACCGATTCTTGAAGCCTACCGTTCTTCTGGGCTTCCGGTCCCTTCAGGGCTGAAAGCCCATTCTACCAGAGCCGTGGGGGCGTCCTGGGCATTGCGGCACCAGGCTACGGCTCAGCAGGTGTGTCAGGCGGCTACCTGGTCGAGTCTGCACACTTTCACGAAACACTATCAGGTGCATGCCTATGCTTCGGCAGATGCCAGCCTAGGTAGGCGAGTCCTTCAGGCGGCGGTTGCCCACCTGTAAGAGGGGGCCGTTTTACGGCTCTTTTTATCGAGGTATTCTTTTACCCACCCAGGGACTGCTTTTGGACGTCCCAATTGTCTGGGTCTCCCAATGGAGCGACAAAGAAGAAGGGAATTTTGTTTACTTACCGTAAATTCCTTTTCTTCTAGCTCCTATTGGGAGACCCAGCACCCGCCCCTGTTCCCTTCGGGCTGTTGTTCTTTTGTGTACACATGTTGTTCATGTTGAATTGTTCTTTTGGTTCATGGTTCAGTTCTCCGAACATCCTTCGGATTGAATTTACCTTAGACCAATTTATAAGTTTCCTCCTTCCTGCTTTGGCACCAAAACTGATGGGCCCGTGATGCACGGGAGGGTGTATAGGCAGAGGGGAGGGGTTAAACTTTTTAAAGTGTAATACTTTGTGTGGCCTCCGGAGGCAGAAGCTATACACCCAATTGTCTGGGTCTCCCAATAGGAGCTAGAAGAAAAGGAATTTACGGTAAGTAAACAAAATTCCCTTCTTTTCGGACTAGAATACTCAGTGGACCATAAGACACACCCTGGTTTTAGAGGAGGAAGAAACAGATTTTTGTGTACTCACCGTAAAATCGTTTTCTCTGACGCCTCATTGGGGGACACAGGACCATGGGACGTCCTAAAGCAGTCCATGGGTGGAAAACATAAAAGAAGACAGCACAACCCAAGGACTAGGAACCAGTCTCAGACAGCCTGGAGCGCCTGCTGAGAGAGGTGCTCTACTGCCGTTTGCAGAATTTTCTTACCCAGATTTGCCTCAGCTGAAAACTGGGTATGGACTCTGTAATGCTTTGAAAAAGTATGTAGGCTAGACCAGGTCGCAGCCTTACACACCTGTTCCACTGAAGCCTGATGCCGAATGGCCCACGAAGCGCCAACTGCTCGCGTGGAATGAGCCTGCAGCCCACTAGGAATGGGCTTGAGTTGCAAGCGGTAGACTTCCTGGATCGCAGAGCGAATCCAGTGAGCCAGAGTTGCCTTTGAAGCTGCCTGTCCCTTCTTAGGCCCCTCAGGAATGACGAACAAAGAGTCCGTTTTCCTAAAGGGGGCTGTCCTGGATATGTAATATCAGAGCTCTGACGAGGTCTAACGAATGCAGAGACCTTTCCACCCTATGAACTGGGTGTGGACAAAAGGAAGGCAGAACAATGTCCTCGTTCAAATGAAACGGGGTAGGAACCTTTGGAAGAAAATCCGGAAGGGGGCGCAGAACCACCTTGTCCTGGTGAAAGATCAGAAAAGGCTCGCGGGAAGAGTGCTGCCAGCTCCGAAACCCGTCTGATGGACGTAATTGCCACCAGGAATGTTACCTTCTAGGACAGAAGAGCAAGGGAGGATTCCTTGAGAGGTTCAAAGGGAGACCTCTGGAGACCGTCCAGAACGAGATTGAGGTCCCATGGGTCCAGCGGCAGTTTGTACGGGGGAACTAGATGGGAAACGCCTTGGAGAAAGGTCTTGACTTGCGGTTTTTGAGCCAAGCGGCATTGGTAGAAGATTGAGAGCGCTGAGACCTGCCCTTTAAGGGAACTGAGAGCCAACCCCGCTTGCAAGCCAGACTGCAGAAAGTCGAGAATTTTTCGGGATGGCCAGAGGCATAGGGTGGATGTTAGTTTCCCTGCACCATGAAAAGAAGATTTTCCACGTAAGGTGGTAAATGCGGGATGGAGCAGGCTTTCGGGCGCTGATCATGGTGGCAATAACCGTGGGGGAGAATCCCGCTCTTGTTAATACCCAGGTCTCAATGGCCATGCCGTCAGCTTCAGGGCTCTGGAATTCTGATTGGAAATGGGCCTTTGGGTCAGCAAGTCTGGGATGTCCGCAAGGCGCCACGGTGCGTCTGTGACCATTTGTACTAATTCGGCTTACCAGGCACGCCTGGGCCAGTCCGGTGCTATCAGTATCACCGGGACTCCCTCTGCCTTGATCTTCCTGATTACCCGCGGCAGCAGGGGTAGAGGTGGAAATGTGTAAGGCAGGCGGAAGGGGTGCCAGGAGCAGACTAGAGCATCCGCGCCGATGGACTGCGGGTCGCGTGACCTGGCTATGAACGCGGGTACCTTTGCATTCAACCTTGAGGCCATTAGATCCGCGTCTGGTGTGCCCCAGCGAGTGCAGATGTGTAGAAACACTTCTAGGTGGAGAGACCATTCTCCAGCGGCCAGGCCTTGGCGACTTAGAAAATCTGCTGCCCAGTTCTCTACCCCCGGTATGTGTACCGCTGATATCACTGACCCCGTTGATTTGGCCCAGCTGAGGATCTTGTGGGCCTCGAGAAGCCGCTTTACTGCGTGTACCCCCCTGCCGATTGATATAGGCTACAGCTGTCGCATTGTCCGATTGGACTCGAATCTGACAACCCGCTAGCAGAGAGCAGAACGCCCTGAGTGCGAGGAAGATCGCGCGGATTTCCAGGATGTTTATGGGTAGGGAAGACTCCTGGGGCGTCCAACGTCCTTGAGCAGTGTGGTGCCGGTACACTGCTCCCCAGCCTAGGAGGCTTGCGTCCGTGGTCAGGACCAGCCAGTTCACTGGGAGAAAAGATCTCCCCTTCAATAGGAATGAGGACCGAAGCCACCAGCGGAGTGCATACCTGACTGAAGGCGTCAGGTAAAGATGTTTGTCCAGGGAGAAGGGGCTCTTGTCCCAGGCAGCTAGAAGGGCTAGCTGCAGTGGGCGGAGGTGCAGTTGAGCAAAAGGTACTGCCTCCATAGCCGCCACCATCCTGCCGAGCACCTTCATGCTGAATCGAATGGAGCGAGAAGGAGGACGTAGAAGGCAGCGTACCGCTTGTCAAAGAGTGATCGCCTTGTCCTGAGGGAGATAGATCAAGCCCCGACAGGTGTCCAGGGACATGCCCAGGAAGGTGATGGATCGTGCTGGGACCGGGGATGATTTGTCTAGATTCAGTAGCCACCCTAAGCGGTATAGGGTGTCCACGGTGATCTGTACGCTGTTTGAGCAGTCGCGGAAGGAGGGGGCCTTTATGAGGAGGTCGTCCAAGTAAGGGAGAACGAGGACTCCCCTGGCGTGAAGGACGCTCATGGCGGCCGGCATGACTTTGGTGAAGACCGTTGGTGCGGTGGCAAGGCCGAAGGGTAGGGCTACGAATTGAAAATGGGAGTCCTGAACTGCGAAGCGGAGGAACTTTTGGTGATCTGGGGCGATGGGTATGTGCAGGTATGCGTCCTTGATATCTATGGAGGCGAGGAATTCCCCTTCGACCATGGATGCAATAATGGACCTTAGGGACTCCATTCTGAATCTCCGTACGTGCCCATGTTTGTTCAGGTGTTTGAGGTCCAGGATGGGTCAAACTGACCCATCCTTTTTGGGGTCCACAAAGAGGTTGGAATAAAAACCCCCGAACTTCTCGTAGTCTGGGACAGGTATTATCACTCCTGCTGTTTGGAGCGAGTAGATTGCTGAGAAAAAGGCCTCACGTCGTTTTCAAGTCTTTGGGGGGTTTGAGAGAAGGAACCGACTCAGGGGTCTGGTCCAAAATTCTATGTGGTAATCGGAAGACACAAGGTCTTCCACCCATTTGTCATCTGAGGCGGCAGCCCAGATGTGTTGAAAGAGCCTCAGTCGACCTCCTACAATGAGTGTGTCTTCCGGGGCGCCAAAGGAGTCATGAGGGGGGAAAACATCGTGGACGAGTCTCCCTAGTCCTGGACTGTTTCGGTCTAGGCTGCCGTGACGAAGTGGGTTTCGGGGAGAGCTGAGGTCGGTCGTTCCCTGCGTAGTCCGCGGCTAGTGGAGGGGGCAGAGCGGGATGTCGACCAACCAAATGAGTTCTGAAAGGAGCGGAACGAGGACTGTGAACGTCTGGTGAAGGTCGTCCTGGGCTTCAGCTGGGGAAGTGAGGTACTTTTTCCTCCCGTGGCGTCAGAAATGAGCTTGTCCAGACGTTCACCAAACAATTGGTCTGGAAAAAAGGGAAGGCCCGTGAGAGACTTCTTGGAAGCAGAGTCCGCTCGCCATTGTTTGAGCCAGAGAGCTCTACGGATGGCTATGGTATTTGAGGCGGCAAAAGCTGCGCAGGTAGCAGCATCAATGGAGGCCTGCATGAGGTACTCCGCCGCAGCGGCAATTTGAGCTGTTACCCCTTGATGGTATGAGTAAACTGTGATTCCTCAAGTGAAGCGTTAAGGGATTCTGCCCAGAGCGAGATCGCCTTTGCGACCCACACAGAGGCAAAGGAGGGCGAGAGGGATGAACCCGCAGCCTCAAAGGCAGAGCGGGCGAGGTGCTCCACCTGTCTGTCTGTCGGGTCGTTGATGGAAGAACCATCGGGTAAAGACAGGAGCGTTTTTGTGGCAAGGCGAGAGACCGGGGGGGTCAACCGAGGACGGATCGGCCCAGCCCTTAGGGGCAGGTGAGGCGAAAGGGTACCGGGACTCCATGAGTTTACGGTTACCGAAGCGCCTGTTAGGCTTCTCCCTTTGCTTTGTGAGGATATCCTGAAACTCTGGGTGATCAGCGAAAACCTTTTGGGGTTTCTTTGCCCTTTTAAAGGAGACCACATGGTCAGTGATAGTGGATGCGGGATCCTCCACATGCAGAGTTTGGTTGATTGCTGCTATAAGGGAGTCTATTGCAGTTTGATCATCTTGAGAGGGTGAAACCAAGGAATCATCCTGGTACAAACAGCATTCTCCCTCCTCCAGCTCTTCAGAAGCCGTGGAGCGTGTGGGAAAGCCTGCCCTGTGTGCTCCCGAGGGAGAGCCATGGGGGCCATGAGAGAGTGCTGGAGACACCCGGACGTGTGCTCTTTTCCTGATCCCTGCAACCGGTGAAGTATGGGCCCAGATTACCTCAGAAGAATCCTCCATAGGGGTATCCTCAGGCTGCGTTCTGTCCAGGGGCCCAGAAGGGTGTGGAGGACGACATTGCATAGCCAGCACCAGGTTCTGTAACAGTTTTTTCATGAATTGGGACAGAAACTGTGCCCATTACGGTGGGCTGATGGTTGCGGCGGTGGTGGCGGGGGGGTCTTGGTGGGCTATAGGGGCACAGGACTCACAGAGAGAAGAGGTGTGTTTACGTGGTAGCTCAGCGTGACAGGTAGTGCAGGCTGAATAATAGACTATGTGAGCCTTAGCACTCTTAGTACCCTTAGAGTTCTGCATGTTCCTAATAGGAGTATGCCAGGAGGGGGAGCAATGATATGCAGAGCTACAAGTGAAGCAGTGGGAAGCAAGGATTGTATTTGCTTCAGTGTGCCTCACCAGAATCAGCCGATGGCCCTGCGTCCTCAGGAAAAAGTCTCTGTGGAGGAGGGGGGAGGGGGGGGGGGCTTATCGCGGCCCGCGGGGGTCGGGGCTTAGCGCTAAAAGAGCGCCAAGAAGAAGTCCAGTAAAAAAACGGCGGGAAGGGAGCCTCTGTGACAGTTTTTCTCCCTTTCCCTCCAGTCAGCACACAGCTACCAGTAGATTATCTCTGCAGGATTCCCTGCAATCAACAAGGTACTTTCCCCTCCTCCAGCCAGCACGCAGCTATGGTGGCAATAAAGACTGTAAATTCAGCAGTCCTGGGAGCCTTCCTTGCACCGTCTTTCTCCCTTTTGTCTGGGAAACCAGTCAGGAGGGATCTCCCCTTAACACTGCCTCAGTCCAGGCAATGGAAATAGCAGAGTCAGCCTGCTGTGTCCGGCCACACAGGTGCAATGTATCAACTCCGAGCCTGCAAAGAGGGGCTGAGGAATTTTGCCTCTGCCCTGGGCTCTGGAAAATCGGTGTCTGTGGGACCCGTCGTCCAGTAAAAGGCAGCCCAGGATCCAGCGTCGCAGGAGAGGGTATGTGGAGGCAACACTCCGCGTTCCCGCCCGTTGATGGTATTGGGAGATCGGTCCCTAAGGGAAACCGTCGCCCTTAAAAAATAAAACCTTGAAAGGATGTGCCTCCTACAGACACTAAGCTAAAACTGAGGTTGCCTGGCCCGGCCAGGGGGTGTATACTGCAGATGAGGAGCTAATGCTTTTTGCATCTTAGTGTCCTCCTATGGATAGGCAGCATAACACCCATGGTCCTGTGTCCCCCAATGAGGCGTCAGAGAAATAGAAAAATAAAAGTTTAAGCAAAAAATATGGTCATGTCACACTTATGGGGCGAGGATCTGCTGCTGACACTGTTATGGGGGGTAATGTCCCCAAATTCTCTACTAAGGTACCCCATCTTGGTAATGATCCTCCTGCCTTGTATATGATCCCCATCCTTGTATATATGTACCCCATCCTGGTATATATTTCCATCCTGCTATATACTGCCATCATGGTATAGCCCCCACCCTCTACATAGCGCCATCCTGGTGTATGCCCTTATCCTGCTATATACCGCCATCCTGGTATATGCCCTCATCCTGCTATATACCCCCATCCTGCTATATACCCCCATCCATTCTGCTATATACCCCCATCCATCCTGCTATATACCCCCATCCATCCTGCTATATACCCCCATCCATCCTGCTATATACCCCCATCCATCCTGATATATACCCCCATCTATCCTGCTATATGGCCCGCATCCTGCGGCACACAAAAAAAAAAATGTTTATACTCACCTTTCCTCGCTCCATGCAGCATCCCTCCTCCTCCTGTCAGTGCCCGAAGCAGCGCCGCTGACCTGTGTGGAGCTGTCACCGTTGTCTGCAGCATCACTCGTCCTCTTGTCTGCCTGTCAGCTGACCTGTATGGAGACTAGCGGTGCGCACAGCGATGACGTCATCCCTGTGCTCACTGCTCTCTATACAGATCAGCTGGCCGGCAGACAGGAGGACATCGTGGTGCTGCAGACAACGGTGACAGGTGAATATACTGATTCTCTGCCCCTCGCGCTGATGATGATGCGTGGGGGGCAGTGAATACAGCCGCACATGATCACTCCAGGCTGTAGTTGCCAGGGGTGATCACACCGGCCGGCTGTTAATTATGCGCTCACCCCACCCATCTGTCAGTGCCGGCTTCAGCGATGAGGGATGATGGGCGGGAGGATGGGCGTGCATATGAAATGAGCGGGCCCACGTGGTCACGGCAGGCAGCTACAGCCTGCGCATGCCACCAATGACTTGCTCCACCGCCGCACCCTCATTCCCTGCAGCCACATTCAGACTATAGGTCGCACCCCCCACTTTCCCCCAACATTTGGGGGGAAAAAAAGTGCGTCTTATAGTCTGAAAAAATACGGGGTGTGTGTGTGTGTGTGTGTGTGTGTGTGTAATATATATAGAGATATATATATATATATATATATATATATATATATATATATATATATATATCTCTATGTATGCATGGATAGATATACTCTGTGTGTGTGTGTGTGTTTACAATTACAATCACAAAATTTTGCACAGGCACTTCATGTGACTCAGGGGACGTCATAGACTATGTTTAGGCGGGAAAATTTAACCCCGCGCTTTAGTTACTCTCCAAAAATCCTGCCTCCATTAAACTGAATGGAGGGGGGAGCTATAGATTATTTATAGCAACTGTCAGTGGTTGCTATAGGAACAAAATAAACTGTTAGTATAAGAAGCTTATGTGTGAGGTAATAAGATGTCAGTGGGGAGACGGATAGAGAGAGAGAGAGAAAAAGACGCAGACAGACAGACTGGGAAAGAGACCGAGAGAAAGAGACAGCCTTGAAAAAGAGAGAGACAGACAGACACACACGTAGAGATAGAAACAGACAGACACAGAGATGGAGACAGACTGATACAAATACAGACAGAGAGAAACAGACAGACAGAGACACAGACAAGGAAAGAGAGAGACAAGACAGCAACATACATACAGAGACTGGGAGAGAGGCAGTTACTATCTCTGGCAACGCCCAGATACTACAGATAATATCTATATATATTATATTTACTATATTTTTGGCGGGAAAAATCGTAAAAGTAAATGTTTCACATCCTGCTGTACCCCTGCTTTTGTTTTCCACAAAAAGGCTGCAAAAACGTAAAGCATTTTTGCGCTCATTGATTTCTGTGGATGAAAAATGCTGCAGAAATGCTAAAAGAATTGACATGCAGCAGATTTGAAAAAAATGCAGCAGTTTTCCAAATCCGTCAAAAGTGAAATGAAATTTCTGAAATCTCACAGCTCTTGATGGTACTATAAAAAGCAGTTTTTCATTTGCATAAAAAATACAGCCAAAAAAGCACTGCAAATACAAATGTGAACATACCCTAAGGCAGAGATCTCAAACACTCGGCCCATGGGCCCCATGCGGTTCCTCAGGCTGCTTCTTGCAGCAGGCAGGTTGACTATCATGGCCAGTGTAGGGGCTGCAGCCACGGTCACCGCTTTATTTCATATGAACGTTTTGCTGGCGCTGCATACGCAGAGTCAAGCTCTCTGTGCACAACTATTCCTCCAATGGAAGCTGCTGGCGAATCAGAGGCAAGCAATTGAGGTGTATGACCTCAGCTGCTTGCCTCTGATTGGTGAAGAGCTGCACTGGAAACGTTGTGCAGAGAGAGCTTAACTCTGTGTCCGCAGCGCCGGTAAAACGTTCATCTGAAATTAAGTGCTGACAGTGGCTGCAGCCTTTGCACTGGCCGTGATAGTCAACGGGGGCACAGGCAGCAAGAAGCAGAGAAGAGGCAGCCGAGGGAACGGGGGACAGGTAACAATTTTTTTTTTTTTGTGTGCATGTGAAGAATGGCACAATAGGGGACCAGGATGGGACAGTACTACAATAAGAGGATCAGGAAAGGGCACATTACTACAAGAAGAGGACCTGCATGGGCACATTAGTAAAAAGGGACAATGATGGGACACATTACTACAGGATGAGGACATTACTTTAGGATGGGGTTAAGGCTGGGGACATTACTATAGGATGCGGACATTACTATAGAATGAGGGCAAGGATGGGCACATACCTATAGGATGGGGACAAGGATGTGTACATTACTACAAGATGGGGACAAGGATGGGCACATTACTACAGGATGGGGACAAGGATGGGCACATTACTACAGGATGGGGACAAGGATGGGCACATTACTACAGGATAGGGAACATTGCTAAAAGATGTTGGCCATAATTACTATATGGCGCCAATTGTAAAACTAGTAGTTACAAGAAATGGATAAAATGTAAAAGAAAAGTCAAAATAAGGCATGAAATTTTATTTTTACCAAAAATGTTTTTTTTTATATTTAAACAAAAAACGTGTGCATTTAAGGGGAAAATGTTCAAGAACAGTAATCTAAAGGCGTGTAAAAAAAAAAAAGATAGAGAGATATATCTTTATATATATATATATTATATGTGTGGTGCCAAATAATAAAAATGTCACTTTGCCCTGCAAAGAATGCGGCACCCCAGCTGAGATTGAGACCCCTGCCCTAAGGGTATGTAGCTGCTTTAAGTATTTGCTGCAGACATTTCTGTTGCGAATACTAAACTCTTGACAGGGAAAAATGCAATATAAAATACATGTGTTTTTCATAGTTTATTTTTCATGTGCTTCTGTTGCATGTTCCCCCAATTCATTAAAATAATTGGAAAAAAACAAAAGCAAAACGATATGAAGCAGCTTCAACTTTGCAGCAAGGCAAAAAATAAGCATCAGGTGCATGAGACTGATTTTCTTTCACTTTGGTGGCACTAAGAAATCCTTCAGGGTTTGCAACAAAA
Source organism: Anomaloglossus baeobatrachus (assembly GCF_048569485.1). NCBI lineage: Eukaryota > Metazoa > Chordata > Amphibia > Anura > Aromobatidae > Anomaloglossus > Anomaloglossus baeobatrachus. Next base: position 151,402,660 of record NC_134354.1, read on the forward strand.
CGGTGCAGAAAAAATCAACAAAAACGCAGCAAATACTTATATCTGCACATATTGTTTACAGCTGGTTCTCCCACTTTTCTACAGAACAGTGTAGATCTCTTTTGATAAGATTCCTGGCTGAGGTTGGGGCTGACTACATGAGGTTTTTACTACTTGGATTTATAGTAAATTGGTCAGATTGTTGCATCCAGTTTTAGTTCTATTTGTGGTTGTTTTCTATCTGCCCTAACAAACCTGAGGTTAGACAAATGATATTTGTTTGATCACCAACCCCTGAGGCAGCGCTATTAGGCTATGTGCGCACGTTATGTAGTGTCTATGCTGTAAAATCTGCAGCGATTTGGCAGTACATGTGCGCTTCAAATCGCTGCAGAAGCACTGCGTAATGGATGCGGTGTGTCTGCAGCATAGATGCCGTTTTCATGCGCTCGGGATGCTGCCTCTCCCATAGACAGAGAGGGAAAAGCATCCAAATAATACCAAATAAGTGAAGTTGCTTTTTTGAGCGCAGCGATTTCGATCAAAATTTCAGCATGCAAATCACTGCACTCTCAAACGCAACATGCGGATGGATTATGCACAATCTTCATAGATTGTGCTGGGGACTCAGGACGCATGCTTTTACGTGGCAGTGCAATATGCAGCATAAATGCATGAAATTACGCAACGTGCGCACATAGCCTTATCCCGCTCTAACATCTAGCTCTTAATAAATGAACAGGACAGTATTCTCTAATTCTGGCCATTATCTGCTTAGTTGTACTTGTCGGATTCCTGAATAAGTGCTAATATGGGAAACCCAATTGTAGCAGCTGGAAATGAGTCTTATTTTTCAACGAGGATCATTTCACATTTAATAGTTTTTATTGTGCCACGTATTACTGTGTATTGGCTGTTTTATGCTAAATGATGTATTCTGTATTTTTCTTATTAAAGAGAATTCAACTGCCATCTGGGAAAGACACTGGTGTTCCTGTAACCATGATGAATGTTTACCAGGAGTTTAATGAAAGCATTGCTGATAAATATAAGATCATGAAATTCAAGTCCAAGGTATGTCTAACTAATATGATCTGCTCGTTAGATGGGTTTTCTGCTTTCAGCTTTGTCCAAAATCCTCCTTTTTATTAAAAATAATCAAATGATCTGTTACCTCTCCGGTCCAGAGTGACATCACCTGATTGATTACAGATTGCAGAGACGACATCACATCTGTACGATTGCAGCTGACCGTTAGTCTCAGCGGCTCTGCTGTTGCACATGGCACAAGCAGCTGAACCCTTTTATTGGTTTTGCCGCGGTTGATGTGATGTCATCATTATAGTCTTCAAACAATCACTGGAACAGCGACAGAAAAGCAGTGCTGGACTCCAGAAGGGGGAGTATGGCTAATTTAGTTTTTTTTTTTTTTAAGATGGGGATGAGGATTTTGGACAAAAAGTTGAAAGTGTGAAAACCCCTTTAAGACCATATTCGTTCAATTTATTGTGTTTCTATTATATTTGCGCTTCACTTAAATTGTAAGGTAATAAAATCACTACAGATTAATTCATTTTGATAGTGAGGGTTTATGGAGGACTTAAGTGAATATTCAGCATGTCAGGCAAAAAGTACCGTATTTTTCGCTTTATAAGACGCACCGGATTATAAGACGCACCCCCAAATTTGGTGAAGGAATAGAGAATTTTTTTTAATAAATGGGGTCCGTCTAATAATGCCAGTGTCTGTCTAACAAATCATATAGAGTATATGTCCCTCATAGCCCCCATCCTAAAATTAGCCCCCTTAATCTGGATATGGCCACCTTATATTGAATATAGCCCCCTTGGGCTGGCACACGTCCCCCAGTGATGCAACATGTCCCCTATGGCTGGCACGCTGCCCCCTGTGGCTGGCACAAACTGGCCCCCTGTGGCTGGCACACACGCTGCCCCCTGTGGCTGGCACACACGCTGCCCCCTGTGGCTGTCACACACGCTGCCCCCTGTGGCTGTCACACACGCTGCCCCCTGTGGCTGTCACACACGCTGCCCCCTGTGGCTGGCACACACGCTGCCCCCTGTGGCTGGCACACACGCTGCCCCCTGTGGCTGGCACACACGCTGCCCCCTGTGGCTGGCACACACCCTGGCCCCTGTGGCTGGCACACACCCTGGCCCCTGTGGCTGGCACACACCCTGGCCCCTGTGGCTGGCACACACCCTGGCCCCTGTGGCTGGCACACACCCTGGCCCCTGTGGCTGGCACACACGCTGCCCCCTGTGGCTGTCACACACGCAGCCCCCTGTGGCTGTCACACACGCAGCCCCCTGTGGCTGTCACACACGCTGCCCCCTGTGGCTGTCACACACGCTGCCCCCTGTGGCTGTCACACACGCTGCCCCCTGTGGCTGTCACACACGCTGCCCCCTGTGGCTGTCACACACGCTGCCCCCTGTGGCTGTCACACACGCTGCCCCTTGTGGCTGTCACACACGCTGCCCCCTGTGGCTGTCACACACGCTGCCCCCTGTGGCTGGCACACACGCTGCCCCCTGTGGCTGGCACACACGCTGCCCCCTGTGGCTGGCACACACGCTGCCCCCTGTGGCTGGCACACACGCTGGCCCCTGTGGCTGGCACACACGCTGGCCCCTGTGGCTGGCACACACGCTGGCCCCTGTGGCCGGCACACACGCTGGCCCCTGTGGCTGGCACACTTGCTGGCCCCTGTGGCTGGCACACACCCTGGCCCCTGTGGCTGGCACACACCCTGGCCCCTGTGGCTGGCACACACCCTGGCCCCTGTGGCTGGCACACACGCTGGCCCCTGTGGCTGGCACACACCCTGGCCCCTGTGGCTGGCACACACGCTGCCCCCTGTGGCTGTCACACACGCTGCCCCCTGTGGCTGTCACACACGCAGCCCCCTGTGGCTGTCACACACGCAGCCCCCTGTGGCTGTCACACACGCAGCCCCCTGTGGCTGTCACACACGCTGCCCCCTGTGGCTGTCACACACGCTGCCCCCTGTGGCTGTCACACACGCTGCCCCCTGTGGCTGTCACACACGCTGCCCCCTGTGGCTGTCACACACGCTGCCCCCTGTGGCTGTCACACACGCTGCCCCCTGTGGCTGTCACACACGCTGCCCCCTGTGGCTGTCACACACGCTGCCCCCTGTGGCTGTCACACACGCTGCCCCCTGTGGCTGTCACACACGCTGCCCCCTGTGGCTGTCACACACGCTGCCCCCTGTGGCTGGCACACACGCTGGCCCCTGTGGCTGGCACACACGCTGGCCCCTGTGGCCGGCACACACGCTGGCCCCTGTGGCCGGCACACACGCTGGCCCCTGTGGCCGGCACACACGCTGGCCCCTGTGGCTGGCACACTTGCTGGCCCCTGTGGCTGGCACACACCCTGGCCCCTGTGGCTAGCACACACCCTGGCCCCTGTGGCTGGCACACACGCTGGCCCCTGTGGCTGGCACACACCCTGGCCCCTGTGGCTGGCACACACGCTGCCCCCTGTGGCTGGCACACACGCTGGCCCCTGTGGCTGGCACACACGCTGGCCCCTGTGGCTGGCACACACGCTGGCCCCTGTGGCCGGCACACACGCTGGCCCCTGTGGCTGGCACACTTGCTGGCCCCTGTGGCTGGCACACACCCTGGCCCCTGTGGCTGGCACACACCCTGGCCCCTGTGGCTGGCACACACGCTGCCCCCTGTGGCTGTCACACACGCAGCCCCCTGTGGCTGTCACACACGCTGCCCCCTGTGGCTGTCACACACGCAGCCCCCTGTGGCTGTCACACACGCAGCCCCCTGTGGCTGTCACACACGCAGCCCCCTGTGGCTGTCACACACGCAGCCCCCTGTGGCTGTCACACACGCAGCCCCCTGTGGCTGTCACACACGCTGCCCCCTGTGGCTGTCACACACGCTGCCCCCTGTGGCTGTCACACACGCTGCCCCCTGTGGCTGTCACACACGCTGCCCCCTGTGGCTGTCACACACGCTGCCCCCTGTGGCTGTCACACACGCTGCCCCCTGTGGCTGTCACACACGCTGCCCCCTGTGGCTGTCACACACGCTGCCCCCTGTGGCTGGCACACACGCTGCCCCCTGTGGCTGGCACACACGCTGCCCCCTGTGGCTGGCACACACGCTGCCCCCTGTGGCTGGCACACACGCTGCCCCCTGTGGCTGGCACACACGCTGCCCCCTGTGGCTGGCACACACGCTGCCCCCTGTGGCTGGCACACACGCTGCCCCCTGTGGCTGGCACACACGCAGCCCCCTGTGGCTGTCACACACGCAGCCCCCTGTGGCTGTCACACACGCAGCCCCCTGTGGCTGTCACACACGCAGCCCCCTGTGGCTGTCACACACGCTGCCCCCTGTGGCTGTCACACACGCTGCCCCCTGTGGCTGTCACACACGCTGCCCCCTGTGGCTGGCACACACGCTGCCCCCTGTGGCTGTCACACACGCTGCCCCCTGTGGCTGGCACACACGCTGCCCCCTGTGGCTGGCACACACGCTGCCCCCTGTGGCTGGCACACACGCTGCCCCCTGTGGCTGGCACACACGCTGCCCCCTGTGGCTGTCACACACGCTGCCCCCTGTGGCTGTCACACACGCTGCCCCCTGTGGCTGTCACACACGCTGCCCCCTGTGGCTGTCACACACGCTGCCCCCTGTGGCTGTCACACACGCTGCCCCCTGTGGCTGTCACACACGCTGCCCCCTGTGGCTGTCACACACGCTGCCCCCTGTGGCTGTCACACACGCTGCCCCCTGTGGCTGTCACACACGCTGCCCCCTGTGGCTGTCACACACGCTGCCCCCTGTGGCTGTCACACACGCTGCCCTCTGTGGCTGGCACACACGCTGGCCCCTGTGGCTGGCACAAACTGGCCCCCTGTGGCTGGCACACATGCTACCCCCTGTGGTTGTCACACACGCTGCCCCCTGTGGCTGTCACACACGCTGCCCCCTGTGGCTGTCACACACGCTGCCCTCTGTGGCTGGCACACACGCTGGCCCCTGTGGCTGGCACAAACTGGCCCCCTGTGGCTGGCACACACGCTGCCCCCTGTGGCTGGCACACACCCTGGCCCCTGTGGCTGGCACACACCCTGGCCCCTGTGGCCGGCACACACGCAGCCCCTTGTGGCTGTCACACACGCAGCCCCCTGTGGCTGTCACACACGCTGCCCCCTGTGGCCGGCACACACGCAGCCCCCTGTGGCTGTCACACACGCTGCCCCCTGTGGCTGTCACACACGCTGCCCCCTGTGGCTGTCACACACGCTGCCCCCTGTGGCTGGCACACACGCTGGCCCCTGTGGCTGGCACACACGCTGCCCCATGCTGCTGCTTTTAGTAAAATAAACTCTTTCCTTACCTTCTCCAGCGCTGTGCTCCCTCGTGTACCCCTCCTCAGGGTTGAACTCCGGCCTCCTGCATTTCCTGGTTCACAGTCCCTGTCATGTGATCGGCACAGCAGTGTGTTATCTCTGCATGCCTGATCATAGCGGCAGGAGGGAGATGGCAGATGCTGGAGGAGGTGAGTAACGAGTTTATTATTTTACTATGGGTAGCAGCATGGGGGCCATAGATAATACAGGGGGAGGGGGCATTTGTGAGCAAAGGGAAGCACGGGCAGATATAATATGCACAGCTCCCCCAGCCCATCACCGCGGTGCAATTTCAGCACCACAGGGGTGGACAGCAGCTGTGCATATTATATGAGCGGGTGCAGGAGATCAAACGCTGCCGCCCTCAGCTTCACAAGTCTATACCAGCCTCCACCAGCTCCCCCAGCACCGCTCCAGAGCGGCCCCACCTCCCCTGGACCCTGCAGTATATAATCCGTATATTCGGTTTATAAGACGCACCCCCTACTTTCCCCCAAAATTTGGGGGAACAAAAGTGCGTCTTATAAAGCGAAAAATACGGTATTTGTTTTTCTCTGGGCTCACTGACTTGTGTTACATTGGCACATCATTGTGACATGCTGGTGTGCTGTCTGTTTTTTTTTTTTTTTTTCCCTCCTAGCCCCATACACACATCAGTTGTAGAACGGATCTGTGATGTAGTGATTGTCATACTCTTATCTATTCTGTAAAATAAGATTCAGCCATTAAAGTCTGTTGGGACACATAAAATGGATGAAGCACAGAAGTCCTACTTGGTGCTTCAGTGTCGAAACGAAGTATCATTTATTTTTCACTAATTACTTATAAAGAGCAAGTAGATCAATAAAAGTTCAGTCTACGTGGTTCTCAGGTTTTAAAAAATGGATGTGAAAATAACTAATGACACAGACTATTCATGGCAGCTATACAATAGGATAAAAAAAGAGTTGCACACAAATCACAATATATATGGTAATGATGAAAAGAAAAACTGCTATGGGAATACTAGACTGAAAAATACAATGAACTATCTGAAAAAAGTGAAAAAACATGAAAAATGGAATATGCATAACTGCTATGAATAATAGGAATATGAGATGTTTAGCCACTGTATTGATCAATGCAAAAGAGCCCCAAACCAATGCCAAGGTAATCTCTATTTTGGGGTCCCTAGGTGAGGTTATATACAGTTAGGTCCAGAAATATTTGGACAGTGACACAAGTTTTGTTATTTTAGCTGTTTACAAAAACATGTTCAGAAATACAATTATATATATATAATATGGGCTGAAAGTGCACACTCCCAGCTGCAATATGAGAGTTTTCACATCCAAATCGGAGAAAGGGTTTAGGAATCATAGCTCTGTAATGCATAGCCTCCTCTTTTTCAAGGGACCAAAAGTAATTGGACAAGGGACTCTAAGGGCTGCAATTAACTCTGAAGGCGTCTCCCTCGTTAACCTGTAATCAATGAAGTAGTTAAAAGGTCTGAGGTTGATTACAGGTGTGTGGTTTTGCATTTGGAAGCTGTTGCTGTGACCAGACAACATGCGGTCTAAGGAACTCTCAATTGAGGTGAAGCAGAACATCCTGAGGCTGAAAAAAAAGAAAAAATCCATCAGAGAGATAGCAGACATGCTTGGAGTAGCAAAATCAACAGTCGGGTACATTCTGAGAAAAAAGGAATTGACTGGTGAGCTTGGGAACTCAAAAAGGCCTGGGCGTCCACGGATGACAACAGTGGTGGATGATCGCCGCATACTTTCTTTGGTGAAGAAGAACCCGTTCACAACATCAACTGAAGTCCAGAACACTCTCAGTGAAGTAGGTGTATCTGTCTCTAAGTCAACAGTAAAGAGAATACTCCATGAAAGTAAATACAAAGGGTTCACATCTAGATGCAAACCATTCATCAATTCCAAAAATAGACAGGCCAGAGTTAAATTTGCTGAAAAACACCTCATGAAGCCAGCTCAGTTCTGGAAAAGTATTCTATGGACAGATGAGACAAAGATCAACCTGTACCAGAATGATGGGAAGAAAAAAGTTTGGAGAAGAAAGGGAACGGCACATGATCCAAGACACACCACATCCTCTGTAAAACATGGTGGAGGCAACGTGATGGCATGGGCATGCATGGCTTTCAATGGCACTGGGTCACTTGTGTTTATTGATGACATAACAGCAGACAAGAGTAGCCGGATAAATTCTGAAGTGTACCAGGATATACTTTCAGCCCAGATTCAGCCAAATGCCGCAAAGTTGATCGGACGGCGCTTCATAGTACAGATGGACAATGACCCCAAGCATACAGCCAAAGCTACCCAGGAGTTCATGAGTGCAAAAAAGTGGAACATTCTGCAATGGCCAAGTCAATCACCAGATCTTAACCCAATTGAGCATGCATTTCACTTGCTCAAATCCAGACTTAAGACGGAAAGACCCACAAACAAGCAAGACCTGAAGGCTGCGGCTGTAAAGGCCTGGCAAAGCATTAAGAAGGAGGAAACCCAGCGTTTGGTGATGTCCATGGGTTCCAGACTTAAGGCAGTGATTGCCTCCAAAGGATTTGCAACAAAATATTGAAAATAAAAATATTTTGTTTGGGTTTGGTTTTTTTGTCCAATTACTTTTGACCTCCTAAAATGTGGAGTGTTTGTAAAGAAATGTGTACAATTCCTACAATTTCTATCAGATATTTTTGTTCAAACCTTCAAATTAAACGTTACAATCTGCACTTGAATTCTGTTGTAGAGATTTCATTTCAAATCCAATGTGGTGGCATGCAGAGCCCAACTCGCGAAAATTGTGTCACTGTCCAAATATTTCTGGACCTAACTGTATAGGCCAGGGACTCCAAAAATAGAGACCTACCTGCCTGATCTGCCCCGGGCGAAGATTTGTCTCATCAGTATTCTGCACCTGGGTTACCCCCACCTTTATCATAAGGGTCCGGCTGCATCCTGCGAGTGCATTTGCTATTTTGACCTGTGTTGGCTGGTGTCTTTTGGTGATTTTTTTTCTGCTCTGCTCCGATGATGCAGCGTTTCTATCTGTCGTCTCACTTCGGGGAGCTGGCTGTGAATCGGCATGATGGCTGTAGAGACGCCCCATCAACAGAGCAGACTGGAAGAGATGATGCTGCTGTGTTGACAAGCGTTAAGATGCAGGGTAATCACTGGCTCGGTTGGCAGAGATTTTTGTCTGAGCAAAACAGGCAGAGAGTTAGCAACTACCTACCTCTTACTTAGCCCTATACACAAAAATAAAAAAAGTCGTAGTTAACCTCTTAAACAGCCCTGGTCTTAGAGATTAAAAAGACTTGGTGGCCTTACTTGGTCCTTTCGTGATACATTGTGTCCACACGTGAGTATTTTGACCATATAATTTTTATGGATATTTTGTAACTCAAGTTGTAAACTTAAATGCTTATTGGATGAAGCATGTCAGGTGATGTGTAATGAAGGAGAGTGTGGCCCGTACATATCTGCACCCTTTATCAAGGTGTATAGAATTATTGGGCAACTTGTTTTCCTCAAGCAAAATGGGCCAAAAAATAGCTTTAAATGACTCTGAAAAGTCAAAACTTATGTCTTTGTGAGAGTTATATAGCATTTTGAATTGCTGAGATATTGGGGCGAGATCACAGAAACATCAAAAGTTTTGTTGCAAATAATCAACAGGGTCACAAAAACGTGACAAGAAAAAAAAAGATGCACATTAATTGCCAAAGATGTGAGTATAATCCGAACGTGAAGTGACCAGGAGCCAGTTATCCTCCAGTGCTGTCATGTTCCAGATATTCCAGTGTTCAGTGCTCAGAGACATGGCCAAGGTGAGGGAGGCTGAAACCGACCACCAGAACAAGATGGGGCCGTGGTTGGATCAGTGAAGGGCATAGACTTCCATTTCTACTCTAGCTGCTAGCAATTGCGGTACTACTATACTATTAGACTTTTGGTACTACTATACTATTAGACTTTTCCTGTTTGAAGATGGAGTCAAAATCAACTCCCAAACCTACTGCCAGTTTTTAGAAGACATTTTTCAGAAGACGGGCCAGATGGATGAGCCCATGGCTGGATCGGTAACTGGCACAGACCTCCACTTTGACTGAGACAAAGAGGAGCTATTTGGACCTTTCCAAGTTGTAGATGGTAGATGGACTCGAAATCAATTCCCAATACTACTGCCAGTTAGAAGAGAGTTTCTTCAAGCAATGGTACAGGAGAAAATCTGCATCTTTCAAGAAAACCATCATTTTATGAAGGAACGTACTCCATCGCCAGCTTGGAAGTATTCCACTGTTTGGCTGCCAGTAAAGGCCTTGAAAGCATTGTACCCCCAACAAAGTACATTTTAATCAATAATAAGTTTCACAATTGTATGTATGCTATGTACTGTGTAACGTCTGAATCTGACCATGCAGGAATATGGTCTGATCATACCACTGCTGAGTCGGGGGAGGATGCAAAAGAGTATAAAGACATTACAGCACGGAATCACAGCATTAGTTTCTGTGTGGTAAAACGTTTATAAACAGGCAGGGAAATGTTTTACATCACAGAAGGGAAAAAATCCAAACCTGTAGACTTCAAGTACCGTAGTTTACAGATGAGTGGACTAACACTTCTTCTTGGCTCAAAATTACATATTTATGGCATGTCTCAGGCCCTCATTAATGTGCATCATATTGTAATATTTTGTGATTTGTATACCTTTTTTTTATATCCTGCCTTTTAGAAAGTGGAAAAGAATTATGCTTTTGAGATTCCAGATGTCCCTGCCAGCTCAGAGTATCTTGAAGTTCGATATTCTGTAAGTATTATATTTCTAAATAAAATGCCAGCAACACAGCACGTTTTCGCGATCGCATGGGGATATTTAGATATATTCTGGACTGTTTTGTGACTTAAATGTTTTTTTTTACTTTGAGTGCAGCCCCACCTCCCATTTTAAAGCTTTAGAACTTTTTCCATTTGACCCTTAGTAAATATGTTTGCAATTAAGTTACCATATTTTTCATTTGATAACATGCACTGGATTACAGGACGAACTCTAAATTTAGAGATTAAAAAGGTAAAAAAAGAAAAAGTGGTCCATGTTACACTCCAGTGGTGTCTTACTGGAGAGGGGCGGCAGTGATGATGGAGCAGGGTCACAGGAGGCGGTGGGGGGGTGCTGGAGTAGGGCGTTGCTAGCTGCGGTGGGGGCAGCTGTGGATGCTGCGTGGAGCAGGGAGGTGCGGCGGGTGTCGCTGATGCTCTGTCGGCGGTGTGGGCTTCAAAGAAATGGCGCCCCCCCTGTCGGCATGTGTGCAGATTGACCTCTCAGCTCACTGACAAGCTGAGACCTCATCCGCGCATGCGCCACCTCTCGGCGCCATTTTCCTTAAGTCTGCTGCTGAGATCAATGGGCCGGAGACAGTGCGTGTGCAGATGAGATCTTGAACCGAGGGCTCCCGCCGCACCGCCCTGCTCCACACAGCCCCCTCTGCAGCCAGCAGAGCCCCGCACTGCCGACAGAGCATCTCTCCCGCCGCACTGCCCTGCTCCACACAGCCCTCACCGCAGCCAGCACAGCTCCACACTGCCGACAGAGCATCTCACCTGCCGCACCACCCTGCTCCACACAGCCCCCACTGCAGCCAGCATAGACGCGCACTGCCGACAGAGCATCTCACCTGCCGCACCACCCTGCTCCACACAGCCCCCACCGCAGCCAGCACAGCCCCACACTGCCGACAGAGCATCTCACCTGCCGCACCACCCTGCTCCACACAGCCCCCACCACAGCCAGCATAGACGCGCACTGCCGACAGAGCATCTCACCTGCCGCACTGCCCTGCTCCACACAGCCCCCACTGCAGCCAACACAGCCCCGCACTGCCGACAGAGCATCTCACCTGCCGCACCACCCTGCTCCACACAGCCCCCACCGCAGCCAGCATAGACGCGCACTGCCGACAGAGCATCTCACCTGCCGCACCACCCTGCTCCACACAGCCCCCACCGCAGCCAGCATAGACGCGCACTGCCGACAGAGCATCTCACCTGCCGCACCACCCTGCTCCACACAGCCCCCATCGGAGCCAGAACAGCCTCCACCACAGCACCCTTTCTCCACCTCCCGATAAGCTACATTCGGATTTTAAGATGCACCCTTCATTTTCCTCCCAAATTTTGTTGAGGAAAATTGTCTCTTGTAATCAGAAAAATACGTCATCTCAGAATGTAATCTTTCCAGTTCATATAACTTAGTAGCAAATGCTTCTGTACTTGCACAAAAAATGTGAATAGAATCTATCGATGTTCAGTTTGTCTGGGGGCAGAATCCAAAAGTTACTCAGATTTCTTAATATTTTTCCATTTTAAGTTTGAGCCAATCTTATTTTTAAAGGAGATTAACAATTATTATTCTGTATGTAGTGTATGCAGACACAAATTACCACACCTAATTTTCTACACGTTGAAAGTAACTACTTCAGGCAGGGGGTGAGTGAGCTTCTAGCTGAGAAGAAAAATAGAAATTGGCTGTGATTGTTGGACATACAGTTTCTGCACTAATTGTTTCCTTTGAATAAATGTATTTTCTGATATGTTTGGTTTGCAGGCAGACTTGCCCCAACTTCCTCAAGACCTAAAGGGAGAAACATTTTCACATGTCTTTGGAACAAATACATCAAGCCTGGAGCTTTTCTTACTTAGCCGGAAGATAAAAGGGCCCAGCTGGCTGGAGATAAAGAGCCCACGTAAATATACTGATTCTTTCTGCAAATTTCTCATGTGTTTTTATATATACATTTGCTTGACCTTGAGATCTCGGCAGGTATTTCGCCTACTTACTGCATTTGGAAGGGGTCTAAGTGCCAAAGGAAAGGATTAAAAGGGTTGTTTTTTTTCTATTGCAAGCTTATTTTTATTTAATTTTGTACAGCTTTATTCATAATTATGTGTGGCAGGGTATCTATTTTGGCTTTATCCTTCCTTATTTGTGTAATTTTAACATTTAAATCATCTTTACTTTCAAACGCTTTTTTCCAGTTTTAAAATTGTATTCAAATGCACATAGCTTATTATGTGCCATGATGTATTATGTTGTTTAATGTAGGATATACACACTTGTGGAATGCTTAAAGGGGGTTTCCTGCTAAATAATCTGGAGCAAGTAGAGAGCTGCCTGACTGCTAATTTCAGTAGATGATCCAGCCCCCTTCTTTCTGTAAAATGGAGCGGGGGCAGGCCTAGCTGTCGAAATTAGCACGCAGCCAGCCCCCTTCACTCACTGCTGTGCTTATGGGCCAACACTGGACCATAGGAGAACCTGCTGGGGTCTGCAATTGAGTACTTTATGCAGTGATGGTGGCAGCTTAGCTAACTAGTCAGGTGAATATAACTGTGAGGATTATGCTGAAATGATGAGAATTATGACAGTTATTCATGTCAGTCAGCTTCTCCGTGATGTCACCCCCTCCCTTCCTGCTGCTTGAAGACCCAGCAAATGTAAAACTCAAGGTGTCAAAATCCAAGTAGGCCAGGTCTTGATCCAGCACACCCCCAGCGGAGTGAATTGCCCTACACAGGAGGTGGGAGGGGAGCTTCAGGTTTATAACCTAACTTCAGTCAGAATCCCACAGCCTTTCGGTGCGTTAGAAAAGTTTCATTATTGGGGAGTGCGTCGCCCAAACAAATTAGATAGGAATATGAAAATGTGCCTGAGGGCCAGACGCACATAACACACATTTTGGCAAAATTGTATGATGTGCGTAGCTCTCAGTAATTTAGTAACTGGCCACAGGAAGCCTGCAGGACTCTCATGTTTCCCATCAAAACGGAGATCAATTCACTACAACAAAAATGAGAGTCATATCTTCCGTGTGAGAAGCTCAGGGGCAGAGTTATGAACAAAAATGGGAAATACATACTTTCCCGGGGTAGGTAGAAGACCAGCTCAGCGAGGTCACCAGGTGGGAGGGGACATAGATTGTAGCCAGTTTGATAAACACAGTACAGACATGTTTGGATGTTCTTCGGGCGGTCTCGTGTGGTCAACGTGGGGGAAGATCCAGGAACCGTGTAGCCACACAGCGCCCCCCTGTGTCCGCTAGGGAATAAGGTAATTGATACAACTGATATCTGCCTGTGATCCAGAACTTACCTATATATATATATATATATATATACATATATATATATATATATATATATATATATATATATATATCTCTATCTATCTATCTATATATATATATATATATATATATATATATGTATATATAAATATATATATATGAAAATATATATAATATAACATATTTCTGTAAATCCCTATTGTATATTTTGTAGTATCTAGTGTGCCCTTAAGGCGATTAAATATATATAATTTAATCTTGGGCTGTTCTGTTATCTCGATCCTGAATTCACATCTGTGGGCTCGGCGTAATAGTTATCGTAATCGATTGGTGGCAGCAGACTTTATGCCTAGGATCCTTGTGGGGAATTCAGTGAGATCTGGGGAGGATTAGATCTATCCCGCCCGCAGGAGTCGGGGGAATATATACCTTACTCTCACCGGGAACCCTTCAATCATCGGCATAGTAGAATAGCGGCCTCCTTGCTTATTGTCGGGCAATTCCATAATTCGCCTGACTATAAGAGGGGCGCTAGAGAGCGAGTCACGTGCTCTGTCTGGTGGAAAGGGGGGGTGTAATGTCAACTTCCTCCCCCTTTTTCTGACAATAACATTAGACCTAAAACAGAAGAATCTAGATAACTTGGCAATGCAGTCTTATTTAAAACTATTTCACACATATGTGTATCAGAACCTGAGATGGCTGTGATGTACGGACTGGATGCAGATTTCTTGATCTGAACTCACCGAATGACTAGTGATGAGCGAGCAATACCATGCTTGGGTCATAGTACTCCTAACAAGCACCTGAACATGGTAGTGGTCATTTATCTCTACTTACTATGCAATGATCGCTAACGACTAGTGATGAGCGAGCATTACCATGCTCGGGAGGTCGGTATTCGTAACAAGCAGTCGGATGCTCGAACGTGGCTCGTCTCGTGTACCGAGTATAATGGAAGGAAATGGCGAAACGGAAGCATTTTTCTGGGAAGATCTTCATGGAAAAATGCTCAAGTTCCCCATTGACTTCCATTATACTCTGTACATGAGATGAGCCCCATCCGAGTGCTTGTTACAAGTACCGAGCACCCAAGCATTGTAGTGCTTGCTCATCACTACTTATTATGCAATGATCACTAACGACATTGTTAGTGTTTATTCAGCAAAATAAGCTTTAATTGTAAGACTATGTGCCCACAGGGAAAGTGTCCTGCAGATATATCCGCAGGACATATTCCGCAGGAGCTTCAAGAAATCCGCAGCACAACTTTTGTCTGTGTACATGCTGCGGTTTTATTGCAGAATGTCCTGCGGATATGCTGCGGTCATTCTGCATTGAGGATACAGTACCATGGCTTCGGCACTGCATCCTCAATGCAGAACAAGTGCTGAGTGATCGGGGGGTTCATACTTACCTCCATCACGCAGCACTTCACTTTCCGGCCGTGTCTGCACTGTGGGCGGGCCTGAACTAGCTCTGGCTGTCACATGATCGGAACTCATGCAGGCCCCGCCCACCACCACCTCCTTCCTGCTCCTGGCTCCACCGCACTCCTCTGCATTGGAGGAAGTGACTCCGGTGTCTGCTATCAAGACAGGTAAGTATAGGATCCTGCGGAGAAATGCGCAGGAATAATTCACATGCTGCAGATTTTTCCACAGGGAAATTTGCATTATTTCCGCTGCGGAAAAAAACGCAGCATGGGCACAACAGTTCCAAAATGCCATAGAAATGGGTGGGGACTCGCTGTACTGCGAATTTTGGAAAAATCTGCGGAAGTTCCGTGAAAAAATCGCGGCAAATTCCGCAAATTTTCCGCAGCGTGTGCACACAGCCTAAGACTGACCTTGACCTATTCAAGTTAAATTATGTCTATAGTTTAATATTGTCATTGTTAGGCCTTTTAGGTAACTTTTTTTGGGCCCCTTGTGTGTTTTCAGAATTGTTTTTCTTTCATTCATTTTCATTTCATTCATTCATCTTTGCGGACTATTTTTTTTTGTTGCTACTATCAAATGAAAGAAAATCCCCTACCAAATAAGTGTTAGAAAAAGCCATCAAAATACCGTAAAAAAATAATGAATTTGGTGTTTTCTGAAAAAATGCAGTGTATTAACCCACCATGACACAAATCTGCATAACACTGCAATATTTGCTCTATCCAATCCTCCTTCATAGGGAATTTGTCAGATTGTTTTTGCTATGTAATCTGCGAATAGCATAACGTAGGAGCAAAGACCCTGATTCCAGAGATGTATCACTTACTGGTCTGCTCAGTGTATTTTCTTTGCTGCCGAGCGCTGAATGTTGAGCTCTGTTCATCCCGCAACACTAGTGGCTTTCTGTGTACACTGTGCATAGGCAGCAAGCTGCTAATCAGTTGTGGAGGCAGGAGGACATCATGGTGCTAGAAGACAACTAGTTCTTCAGTGATGATCTCTGGCTGATATAGTGATTTTTATTTAAACAGTTACAAGCGGTCCAGTAAGTGACACATCGCTGGAATCAGGGTCTCTGCCCCTATATCATTGTGCTTTCAGATTAAATAGAAAAAAAACCTACTGGCAGATATTAAAACAACAATAGACATTTATGGTGTGTCCATGATACGCCACTAAGATGGGGAGAGCTGACGTTCCATATGGTTTCCCCTCCTTATTACCATGTTATGCTATGATCTAATCATTGGCATCCACATATCTATTGGAGGTTTTATCATATTTTATGGATAATCCATTAATATCTTTAAAGAATGATATCCCATAAAGGGTCTGGGATGCTGAGACAGCAAAATACTGTATGTACAGTTTATTGTAGACCGCATTGATGGCACCTTTGGTTCCTATGGTGTGCCCTCCTTTCTTTTTGCTATTACAATAGAGCTGCCTGTTATACTCCTTGTATTCACTGGACGCCGGCACCTGATGTTTATCAGCATTTGTATGTTTCTTATTAGAACTGAACAGCCAGCCTATTAGCTGGTGCAAAGTGGAAGCCCTGGTGCCCAAGCCTGATCTGGTGACTGTTGGGAAACACCTGCCCCCTCCTCCAATTGTTGTTTTGTCTCTCAGCATGAAGACTGTTCAGAATGCAAAGACCCATCAAAATGAGGTACGGCGTCTACATTGATTTTGTAATTGCTCATTTTGGCTATCTGTGATGGTCGTGAGTGTTACATATGTATGATTTTCTAATGCTAGTGTTGGAGATACACGGCTTGGAGACTACAAACGGCTGATATGTGCGATATGTGCTTGGTAAAGCGTTTACTGGAGTTTTCTTTGTCGCTCCATTGGGAGACCCAGACAATTAGGTGTATAGCTTCTGCCTCCGGAGGCCACACAAAGTATTACACTTTTAAAAAAGTGTAACCCCTCCCCTCTGCCTATACACCCTCCCGTGGATCACGGGCTCCTCAGTTGTTTTATGCTTTGTGTGGAAGGAAGCACACATCCACTCATAGAAAAAAAAAAAAAGATTTCTCATACATAGTATGACGGATGGAAGAAAAGAGGTCCCCTATGGGGACCCCGGCATGCTCCCTTCTCACCCCACTATGTCGGCGGTGTTGTTAAGGTTGAGGTACCCATTGCGGGTACAAAGGCTGGAGCCACATGCCGTCTTCTTCACCATCCCTTATGCGGCTTCTGGGAGAAGTGGGAGCCTCACCGGTCATTCACCTGCTGAGACCGTGCTCCATCCGCAGCCCCTGCTGGACCGGAGCGTTTTGATCCCCAGGGACCGGGCCCTGCACCTTCAAGGTACTCTGTGTCCCCATGGGGGGACGGTACGGGGAGAGAGGTCGCCTTTCTCCCCAGTAGCGCCGTCCGTTGTTTTTTCATCGGACTTCCGCGCCGGCCGTGCCTGCTTGTCGGGCACGGCCTTAAATTTAGTCCCCGGCTAGTCGCGAAAAATCCCGCCCCGGGCCTGCTTGTCAGGGGTAAGGGCGGGATTACCGACAGAGGGCTGGAGCATCTTTGCATGTCTCCCCTCCCCTCTCATTGACCACTATGGGGCCTCCAGATTCCCGCCTTTTGCCGGCGCCGCCCATGGCTCCACTCCCCCCTTGAGAGCTCCGGCGGCCATGTTTGGCATTCTGCCGGTGTATGCTGCAGCTGCACAGCTCTACAGCTCCGGGGGACCCACGACAGGGAATCTGGAGGACACCAGCGGTTGGTAAGCCACACCGGTCACCCGGTGCTGGTTCCTTTAGGGTGCCGTGATATATATATATATATATATATATATATATATATATATATATATATATATATATATATATATATATATATATATATATATATATATATATATTCGGAACGGCTGTATAACCCTTTCCCATATACCCTCAGTGGTCGCTCTCCTAAGGGACACTTATTGCTTACAGCATGTCGTCCACAAGGAGCAAAGCCCCTAAGGCACAGGTTTTTTTTCGCAGCCTGTACCTCTTGTGGGGCTATGTTGCCTGCGGGATCCACCTACCCTCACTGTGATCAATGCTCGACTCCTGCCACGCTTGCTCAGCCGGAGCCTAGGGCACTTGTGGGCCCCTCGGCTCATGTAGATCCCCCTGCTCCTCCTGAGCAGGCTGCAGGGACAGAGTCACCGTCATTGGACTCTTTCGCGGAGAAACTCTCTCAGTCACTTTCTCAATCCATTGCACAGTCTATGGACAAATGGTCATCTAAGCTCCTTGAGGCATTGCAGTCCAGACCGGGCTCTTCACAGGCCCCGGCCCCTGTTAGTTTGTCTCCTCCAGGGCCTTCTCGGTCCGCGCCGCAGCGCGCTCCCAGGATAGCCCCTAGGTCCCAGGCGGAGGACTCCTGCCCGGATCGCAGTCCCAGACCGGCTAAGCGGAGCGGTCCCGGACAAGCGTTTTGCTAAAAGGCACTCTGACACGCGTTATCCCTTTCCACCTGAAGTCGTTAAGGGCTGGGCACACTCACCCAAGGTGGATCCGCCAGTCTCTAGATTGGCTGCTAGGTCCGTTGTGTCTGTTGCCGATGGCTCATCCCTGAAGGATGCCACTGACAGACAGATAGAGCTCTTGGTGAAGTCTATTTATGAGGCCACGGGCGCGTCTTTTGCCCCGGCCTTTGCGGCTGTCTGGGCTCTCCAAGCAATCTCGGCATGTCTGACTGAGAATAATGCTGTCACGCGGAATTCTGCTCCGCATGTGTCTTCCTTGACCTCTCAGGCATCAGCATTTTCGTCCTACGCCATGAACGCCGTCCTGGACTCTGCTAGCCGTACGGCTTTGGCATCCGCTAACTCCGTGGCAGTCCGCAGGGCCATGTGGCTGCGCGAATGGAAAGCAGACTCTGCTTCCAAAAGGTTCTTAACTGGTTTGCCTTTTTCTGGCGAACGTTTGTTTGGCGAACGGTTGGATGAGATTATTAAGGAATCCTCGGGAAAGGACTCCTCCTTACCCCAGTCCAAACCTAAGAGACCTCAGCAGAGAAAAATCCAATCGAGGTTTCGGTCCTTTCGTCCCTCCGCCAAGCCCCAATCCTCTTCGTCCAACCGGCCGGAGAAAGGCCAGAGGAACTCCTATGCGTGGCGGTCCAAGTCACGCCCCCAAAAGGCCGCAGGAGGCACTGCCTCCAAGACTGCCTCCTCATGACTCTCGGCCTCATCTGGCCACATCCTCGGTCGGTGGCAGGCTCTCCCGCTTTGGCGACGCCTGGTGGCCACACGTTCAAGACCGATGGGTGAGAGACATTCTGTCTCATGGTTACAGGATAGAGTTCAGCTCTCGACCTACGGCTCGTTTTTTTCAGAACCTCCCCACCCCCCGCACAGGCCGACGCACTTTTTCAGGTGGTGGACGCTCTAAAGATGGAAGGAGTTGTGATTCCCGTTCCCCTTCAGGAACGTGGTCGCGGATTTTACTCCAACTTGTTCATGGTGCCAAAAAAGGACGGGTCATTCCGTCCCGTTCTAGACCTCAAGCTGCTCAACAGACATGTGAGAACCAGACGGTTTCGGATGGATTCTCTCCGCTCGGTCATCGCCTCGATGTCACAAGGAGACTTCCTAGCATCGATCGACATCAAGGATGCTTATCTCCATGTGCCGATCGCACCCGAACATCAACGTTTCCTGCGTTTCGCCATCGGGGACGAACACCTCCAGTTCGTCGCATTGCCCTTCGGCCTGGCGACAGCCCCACGGGTCTTCACCAAAGTCATGGCATCCGTCGTGGCGGTCCTGCACTCTCAGGGCCACTCGGTGATCCCATACTTTGACGATCTCCTAGTCAGGGCCCCTTCTCGGGTGGCGTGTCAACGAAGTCTTACCGTCACTCTGGCGACTCTCCAGCAGTTCGGGTGGATCATCAATTTCCCGAAATCCAAGTTGACGTCGACCCAATCACTGACTTACCTCGGGATGGAGTTTCATACCCTTCCAGCGTTAGTCAAGCTACCGCGGGACAAACAGCTTTCTCTGCAGGCGGGGGTGCAGTCACTTCTTCGGAGTCAGTCACACCCCTTAAGGCGCGCCTCATGCACTTCCTGGGGAAGATGGTTGCAGCTATGGAGGCAGTGCCGTTCGCGCAATTCCATCTACGGCCACTCCAATGGGACATTCTTAGCAAATGGGACAAGAATTCGGCTTCCCTCGACAAGAACATCTCTCTTTCACTTGCAACCAAAACATCACTTCAGTGGTGGCTCCTACCCACATCTCTTTCTCGGGGAAAATCCTTCCTCCCCCCAACCTGGGCCGTGGTCACCACGGACGCGAGCCTGTCAGGTTGGGGAGCGGTTTTTCTCCACCACAGGGCTCAAGGAACCTGGACTCCTATAGAATCATCCCTTCAGATCAATATTCTGGAGATAAGGGCAGTATATCTAGCCCTATTGGCTTTCCATCGGGGGCTGGAGGGCAGGCAGATCCGAATCCAGACGGACAACGCCACTGCCGTCGCCTACATCAACCACCAAGGCGGCACTCGCAGTCGTCAAGCCTTCCAGGAAGTCGGGCGGATTCTGCAGTGGGTGGAAGTCACAGGCTCCACCATCTCCGCAGTTCACATCCCGGGCGTGGAAAACTGGGAAGCAGATTTTCTCAGTCGTCAGGGCATGGACGCGGGGGAATGGTCTCTTCATCCAGACGTGTTTCGAGAGATCTGTCGCCGCTGGGGAACGCCGGACGTCGATCTCATGGCGTCACGACACAACAACAAGGTCCCGGCCTTCATGGCACGGTCTCAGGATCACAGAGCTCTGGCAGCGGACGCTCTGGTCCAGGATTGGTCGCAGTTTCGACTGCCATATGTGTTTCCCCCTCTGGCGATGCTGCCCAGAGTAATACGCAAGATCCGGTCCGACTGCCGTCACGCCATTCTCGTCGCTCCAGACTGGCCGAGGCGGTCGTGGTATCCGGATCTGTGGCATCTCACGGTGGGTCAATCGTAGGCGCTTCCAGACCGCCCAGACTTGCTGTCACAAGGGCCGTTTTTCCATCTGAATTCTGTGGCCCTCAACCTGACTGTGTGGCCATTGAGTCCTGGCTCCTAGCGTCTTCAGGGTTATCTCAGGATGTCATTGCCACCATGAGACAAGCCAGGAAGCCTACGTCCGCCAAAATCTATTACAGGTCTTGGCAAATCTTCTTATCCTGGTGCTCTGGTAACGGTTTTCCTCCATGGCCGTTTGCTTTACCCACATTTCTTTCATTCCTACAATCTGGAATGGACAAGGGTTTGTCCCTCGGCTCTCTCAAGAGCCAAGTGTCGGCGCTCTCCGTGTTTTTTCAAAAGCGTCTAGCCAGGCTTCCGCAGGTCCACACGTTCCTGCAGGGGGTTTGCCACATGGTCCCACCTTACAAACGTCCGTTGGAACCTTGGGATCTTAACAGGGTTCTGACGGCTCTTCAAAAGCCGCCTTTTGAGTCGCTGCGGGATGTCTCTCTCTCCCGTCTTTCTCAGAAGGTGGCCTTCCTGGTGGCGGTCACATCACTTCGGAGAGTGTCTGAGCTTGCAGCGCTGTCATGCAAAGCCCCCTTCCTGGTTTTTCACCAGGATAAGGTGGTTCTGCGTCCTGTCCCGGAATTTCTTCCTAAGGTGGTATCCCCTTTTCATCTAAATCAGGATATCTCCTTGCCTTCCTTTTGCCCTAATCCAATTCACCAGTGTGAAAAGGATTTGCACTCTTTGGATCTAGTGAGAGCACTCCGGTTCTACGTGTCTCGCACGGCGCCCTTGCGCCGTTTAGACGCGCTCTTTGTCCTTGTCGCTGGCCAGCGTAAGGGCTCTCAGGCCTCCAAGTCAACCTCGGCTCGGTGGATCAAGGAACCGATTCTCGAGGCCTACCGTTCTTCTGGGCTTCCACTTCCTTCAGGGTTGAAAGCCCATTCTACCAGAGCCGTAGGTGCGTCCTGGGCTTTGCGGCACCGGGCGACGGCTCAGCAGGTGTGTCAGGCAGCTACGTGGTCTAGTCTGCACACTTTCACGAAGCACTATCAAGTGCATGCTTATGCTTCGGCAGACGCCAGTCTAGGTAGGCGAGTCCTCCAGGCGGCGGTTGCCCACCTGTAAGAGGGGGCCGTTTTCGGCTCCTTTTATTGAGGTATTCTTTTACCCACCCAGGGACTGCTCTTGGACGTCCCAATTGTCTGGGTCTCCCAATGGAGCGACAAAGAAAAAGGGAATTTTGTTTACTTACCGTAAATTCCTTTTCTTCTAGCTCCTATTGGGAGACCCAGCACCCACCCCTGTGCCCTTCGGGCTGGTTGTTCTTTTGTGTACACATGTTGTTGATGTTGATTTGTTCTTATGGTTCATGGTCTTCAGTTCTCCGAACATCCTTCGGATTGAATTTACCCTAGACCAATTTATAAGTTTTCTCCTTCCTGCTTTTGCACCAAAACTGAGGAGCCCGTGATCCACGGGAGGGTGTATAGGCAGAGGGGAGGGGTTACACTTTTTTAAAAGTGTAATACTTTGTGTGGCCTCCGGAGGCAGAAGCTATACACCCAATTGTCTGGGTCTCCCAATAGGAGCTAGAAGAAAAGGAATTTACGGTAAGTAAACAAAATTCCCTTTTTTTGTAAGCTCAGGAGATGTCAGTCTACGTTACCCTAGATATAACCATCATGGTTATTAAAGTTAACACAGTAGGTTACATAGTTTTATAGTTTTAAGGTTGAAAAGAAGATGTAGAGGAATCATGTTCAGCCTGTAACATGATCCAGGGGAAGGCAAAAACCCCATGAGACACATAATTAATAATAATAAATAATAATTTTATTTATTTATATAGCACTATTAGTTCCAAAGCCCCACCCCAGTGTCCAGCCGCACCCTCTGCCCGCCCCCTGCACACACATTCCCTGTCAGTATATTCTGCCCCAGCACTGACCTCTCATCACTACAGGGCAGGACACTACACGGCAGATCACTACAGGGCAGGACACTGCATGGCAGCGCACTACAGGACAGGACACTACAGGGCAGCACATTACAGGACACTACAGGACAGGACACTACAGGGCAGCACATTACATGACACAACAGGACAGGACACTACAGGGCAGCACATTACAGGACACTACAGGACAGGAAACTGCAGGGCAGCACATTACAGGACACTACAGGACAGGACACTACAGGGCAGCACATTACAGGACACTACAGGACAGGACACTACAGGGCAGCACATTACAGGACACTACAGGGCAGGACACTGCAGGGCAGCGCACTACAGGACACTACAGGGCAGCACACTACACGGCAGATCACTACAGGACACTACAGGGCAGGACACTACAGGGCAGGACACTACAGGGCACTACAGGGCAGGACACTACAGGACACTACAGGGCAGGACACTACAGGACACTACAGGGCAGGACACTACAGGGCACTACAGGGCAGCACACTACAGGGCAGGACACTACAGGACACTACAGGGCAGGACACTGCAGGGCAGCGCACTGCAGGGCAGCGCACTACAGGACACTACAGGACACTACAGGACACTACAGGGCAGCACACTACACGGCAGATCACTACAGGACACTACAGGGCAGCACACTACAGGGCAGGAATTTACAGGGCAGGACACTACAGGACACTACAGGGCAGCACACTACAGGGCAGGACACTACAGGGCAGAACACTACAGGACACTACAGGGCAGCGCACTACAGGGCCTACAGGGCAGGAATTTACAGGACACTACAGGGCAGGACACTACAGGACACTACAGGGCAGCACACTACAGGGCACTACAGGGCAGCACACTACAGGGCAGCACACTACAGGGCACTACAGGGCAGGACACTACAGGGCAGCGCACTACACTACAGCATTGCAAATAACAGCCCAACATCAGGCTCTGCACCCCACACCACATCGGGCTCTGCACCCCACACCACATCAGGCTCTGCACCGCATACACACACATCGGGCTGTGCACCGCATACACAAACATACATTCATACACACACACACACACACACACACACACACACACACACACATCGGGCTGTGCACCGCATACACACACATACATACACACGCATACACACACACATCGAGCTGTGCACCACACACACACACACCACCCCATAGGGAGTACATACTCACCCGTCATCGGTCCCCGCCGCTCCTGCACGTTCGCGCGCTGTCTGTGCTCTAGACATATCAGCACAGTGGTGACGTCAACGCTGTGCTGAAGAGAGCTCAGACAGCGTGCAAGATCAGAAGCAGCGCTGCGCTGCTTCTCATCAGCACTTTCAAATGTACCGGCATCGGTGATCTGTGATGCCGGTATATTTGAATGTGTGATCCTGAGCAGGTGGGCCGGTGCTGGAGCTGACACCACGGCAGCCGCCGCCAGGCCCCGCCGCCAGGTCACGGACCCCCACAGCAGTGCAGGGGGAGGTGCGGGGGAATGTGTGGGAGGGTGCAGGGAAGGGGGCGGGGCTCATCGCACTGTACCCGCCCAGCAGGGAGGCGACATGCTGTTTCCACATTTGCATGTCAACATGGTCCTGCCCATGTTGACATGAAATGACCGGAAACAGCAAAATCGCGGCAGGAGCCGTCACATGACCGCTCTGAGCCGGGGGAGAGGGGCTGACAGCAGGGCAGGTAAGTGGTCTCTATCTACTTACCTGCCCCAATGTAGCCCAATAGGGAAATAATAAAAAAAAGCAAATTAAGCCGGATAACCCCTTTAATGAATTGGCCATGTCCTCTTCATGTGGCAGAGAGCTCTATAATGTCACTGCTCTTACTGTAAAGAATATCTGTGATGATAGAGAATTATTCTTTCCTCTAGACTTGGAGGACATCCCCTTGTCTGTCAATGTATGCCTATGTGTAAAAAGATCATTATACAGAACTATATACAGTCCCTGTATATACAGTATTGATTTCTTCAGTGACCTGCCTCCCATGAGCTGTTAGTCAGTCACAGAAGGTGGTCAGGGAACGGGGAGGCAGGGCAGGAGAGCTGCAAGTGCAGTGCCCTATCTGAAGTACTTGCAGCTTATTTGTATATGAATTTAATGCTGCATTTCTCAGAAATGGCAAAACAGATTTTCTTTGTCGCTCCATTGGGAGACCCAGACAATTGGGGTGTATAGCTTCTGCCTCCGGAGGCCACACAAAGTATTACACTTTAAAAAGTGTAACCCCTCCCCTCTGCCTATACACCCTCCCGTGCATCACGGGCTCCTCAGTTTTATGCTTTGTGTGGAAGGAGGCACACATCCACTCATGCTCCACAATTTAGTCAGCAGCAGCTGCTGATTTTATCGGTTGGAAGAAAAGAGGGCCCCCACAGGGCTCCCGGCATGCTCCCTTCTCACCCCACTAAGTCGGCGGTGCTGTTAAGGTTGAGGTACCCATTGCGGGTACAGAGGCTGGAGCCACATGCCGTTTTCCTTCACCATCCCTTAGAAGCTCTGGGAGAAGTGGGATCCTAACCGGTCATCCATTCACTGGGACCGGGCTCCCTCCGCAGCCCCTGTGGGAATCTGCCGGACAGGAGACTTTGTATCATCAGGGACAGGGCCCTGCATCTAAAGGTACTCTGTGTCCCCATGGGGACGGTGCATGGAGCGCTTGTCTCACAGACGCTGCAGCTGCTGCTGGTTTTGTGACGACCGGGACTTCCGCGCCGACCGCGCCTGTTTGTCGGCCGCGGTATTAAATTTAGTCCCCGGCTTCATGCGGCCTAGTACCATAACTCCCGCCCCCGGGCCTGCCAGTCAGGGGTAAGGGCGGGACGGTTGACCTGACGTCGGCAGTGAGGGCTGGAGCATACTTTAGGTTTCCTCCCCCCCCTCACTGGTCACTGTGGGGCACCAGATTCCCGCACTTTTCTAGTCGCCGCCCACGGCTCCCTCCTCCCCTGTGAGCTCCGGCAGCCATTTTTACAACACATTCTGCCGGTGGAGGATTTCAGGAACGAGCCCTGCAGCTCTGGGAGACATAAAGGCAGGGAATCTGGTGGACACACACCGCTTTGGGCGGTCGGTAAGCCACACCGGCACCCTAGGGGGACCAGCACCGGGTGACCGAAGTATATATATATATATATATATATATATATATATATTTGTATATATATATATATTTGTATATATTTTCTCTGTTCGGCCGAGTTGTTTTGCTTTTGGCTATATACCCTCAGTGATCACTCTCCTAGGAGACAACAGCATGTCGTCCACAAGGAGCAAGGGCGCTAAGGCAAAGGGTTATTTTGCAACCTGTACCTCTTGTGCGGCTATGTTACCTGCAGGTTCCACCTACCCTCACTGTGAGCAATGCTCGGCCCCTGTTGCACTTGCTCAGCCGGAGCCTCGGGCACTAGTGGGACCCTCGGCTCAGGCAGACCCACCTGCTTCCCCTGTCCAGGTGGCAGGGACAGAGTTTGCAGTTTTTGCTGAGAAACTCTCTGAGTCGCTTTCACAATCCATGGCTCAGTCTATGGACAAATGGTCTGCTAAGCTACTAGAAGCCTTGCAGTCCAGATCGGTCCTTACACAGGCCCCGGGCACTGTTGGATCATCACCTCCAGGCCCCTCTCGGTCTGCGCCGCAGCGTGCTCCCGGGGTGGCCCCTAGGTCTCACGTGGAGGACTCCGGGCACGGACCACAGTCCCAGACCGGCCGCTGCTCGGGGTCTCAGCTTGAGGACTCTCTGGAGGATGAGGCGGACGTCGCAGCTCAGGGCTCTGACCCTGACGTTGCTCTCAATCTTGATACACCTGAAGGGGACGCCATAGTAAATGACCTTATAGCGTCCATCAACCAGGTGCTAGATCTTTCTCCCCCAACTCCACCTATAGAGGAGTCGGCTTCGCAGCAGGAGAAACACCAGTTTAGGTTTCCCAAACGTACACGGAGTGCGTTTTTCGATCACTCTAACTTCAGAGATGCTGTCCAGAAGCACAGAGCATTTCCGGACAAGCGCTTTACTAAGCGCCTTAATGACACACGTTACCCCTTCCCCTCTGACGTAGTTAAGGGTTGGGCTCAATGTCCCAAGGTGGATCCTCCAGTCTCTAGACTGGCGGCTAGATCTGTAGTATCAGTTGCAGATGGCTCATCGCTCAAGGATGCCACTGACAGGCAGATAGAGCTCCTGGTGAAATCCATCTATGAAGCCACAGGCGCGTCTTTTTGCCCCGGCCTTTGCAGCCGTGTGGGCACTCCAAGCTATCTCAGCTTGTCTGTCTGAGATTAATGCGGTCACACGTACCTCTGCTCCGCAAGTTGCGTCTTTGACTTCTCAGGCGTCGGCTTTTTCGTCCTACGCCATGAAGGCCGGCGCACTTTTTCAGGCTGTGGGCGTCCTGAAGTCAGAGGGAGTGGTGATTCCCGTTCCCCCTCAGGAACATGGTCACGGTTTCTACTCCAGCTTGTTCGTGGTGCCAAAGAAGGATGGATCATTCCGTCCCGTTCTGGACCTCAAACTGCTCAACAGGTATGTGAGCACCAGAAGGTTTCGGATGGAATCTCTCCGCTCGGTCATCGCTTCGATGTCACAAGGAGACTTCCTAGCATCAATCGACATCAAGGATGCTTATCTCCATGTGCCGATCGCACCCGAGCATCAACGCTTCCTGCGTTTCGCCATCGGGGACGAACACCTTCAGTTCGTGGCACTGCCTTTCGGCCTGGCGACAGCCCCACGGGTCTTCACCAAGGTCATGGCATCCGTTGTGGCGGTCCTACACTCTCAGGGCCACTCAGTGATCCCTTACTTAGACGATCTTCTAGTCAGGGCACCCTCCCGGGTGGCGTGTCAACACAGCCTGACCGTCGCTCTGGAGACTCTCCAGCGGTTCGGGTGGATCATCAATTTCCCAAAGTCCAAGTTGACACCGACCCAATCACTGACTTACCTCGGGATGGAGTTTCATACTCTCTCAGCGATAGTCAAGCTACCGCTGGACAAACAGCTTTCGCTGCAGACAGGGGTGCAATCTCTTCTACGGGGCCAGTCACACCCCTTGAGGCGCCTCATGCACTTCCTGGGGAAGATGGTGGCAGCAATGGAGGCAGTCCCCTTCGCGCAGTTTCATCTGCGCCCACTCCAATGGGACATTCTCCGCAAATGGGACAGGAGGTCGACGTCCCTCGACAGGAACGTCTCTCTTTCCCTTGCAGCCAAAACCTCTCTTCAGTGGGGGCTTCTTCCCACTTCTCTGTCGCAGGGAAAGTCCTTCCTGCCCCCATCCTGGGCTGTGGTCACGACGGACGCGAGTCTGTCAGGGTGGGGAGCGGTTTTTCTCCACCACAGGGCTCAGGGACCCTGGACTCCGACAGAGTCCTCCCTTCAGATCAATGTTCTGGAGATAAGGGCAGTGTATCTAGCCCTAAAGGCGTTCCATCGGTGGCTGGAGGGCACGCAGATCCGCATACAGTCGGACAACGCCACGGCGGTAGCCTACATCAACCACCAGGGCGGCACGCGCAGCCGTCAAGCCTTCCAGGAAGTCCGGCGGATTCTGCTGTGGGCGGAGGCCACAGCCTCCACCATCTCCGCAGTTCACATCCCGGGCGTAGAAAACTGGGAAGCAGACTTTCTCAGTCGTCAGGGCATGGATGCGGGGGAATGGTCTCTTCACCCGGACGTGTTTCGAGAGATCTGTCGCCGCTGGGGAACGCCGGACGTCGATCTCATGGCGTCACGGCACAACAACAAAGTCCCGGCATTCATGGCACTGTCTCAAGATCACAGAGCTCTGGCGGCGGACGCATTAGTTCAGGATTGGTCGCAGTTTCGACTGCCTTATGTATTTCCCCCTCTGGCGATGCTGCCCAGAGTGCTGCGCATAATCAGGTCCGACTGTCGTCGCGCCATTCTCGTCGCTCCAGATTGGCCGAGGCGGTCGTGGTACCCGGATCTGTGGCATCTCACGGTGGGTCAACCGTGGGCGCTCCCAGACCGCCCAGACTTGCTGTCACAAGGGCCGTTTTTCCATCTGAATTCTGTGGCCCTCAACCTGACTGTGTGGCCATTGAGTCCTGGCTCCTAGCGTCCTCAGGGTTATCTCAAGATGTCATTGCCACCATGAGACAGGCCAGGAAACCAACGTCCGCCAAGATCTATCACAGGTCTTGGAGGATCTTCTTATCCTGGTGCTCTGATAATGGTTTTGCTCCCTGGCCTTTTGCCTTACCCACTTTTCTTTCATTCCTTCAATCCGGAATGGACAAGGGTTTGTCTCTCGGCTCTCTCAAGGGACAAGTATCGGTGCTATCCGTATTTTTTCAAAAGCGTCTAGCCAGGCTTCCGCAGGTCCGCACGTTCCTGCAGGGAGTTTGCCACATAGTCCCACCTTACAAGCGTCCGCTGGAACCCTGGGACCTTAACAAGGTGCTAACGGCTCTTCAGAAACCACCTTTCGAGCCGCTGCGGGATGTCTCTTTATCACGTCTTTCGCAGAAGGTGGCATTTCTAGTGGCAGTTACATCGCTCCATAGAGTGTCGGAGCTGGCAGCGCTGTCATGCAAAGCCCCCTTCCTGGTTTTTCACCAGGATAAGGTGGTTCTGCGTCCTTTTCCGGAATTTCTCCCTAAGGTGGTATCTCCTTTTCATCTCAATCAGGATATCTCCTTACCTTCATTTTGCCCTAATCCGGTTCACCAATGTGAAAAGGATTTGCACTCATTAGATCTGGTGAGAGCACTCCGGTTCTACGTGTCTCGCACGGCGCCCCTGCGCCGTTCTGATGCGCTCTTTGTCCTTGTCGCTGGCCAGCGTAAGGGTTCGCAGGCTTCCAAGTCAACCTTGGCTCGGTGGATCAAGGAACCGATTCTTGAAGCCTACCGTTCTTCTGGGCTTCTGCTTCCTTTGGGGCATAAAGCCCATTCTACCAGAGCCGTGGGTGCGTCCTGGGCATTGCGGCACCGGGCTACGGCTCAGCAGGTGTGTCAGGCAGCTACCTGGTCTAGTCTGCACACTTTCACGAAACACTATCAGGTGCATACCTATGCTTCGGCAGACGCCAGTCTAGGTAGGCGAGTCCTTCAGGCGGCGGTTGCCCACCTGTAAGAGGGGGCCGTTTTGGCTTTTTTTATTGAGGTATTCTTTTACCCACCCAGGGACTGCTTTTGGACGTCCCAATTGTCTGGGTGTCCCAATGGAGCGACAAAGAAGAAGGGAATTTTGTTTACTTACCGTAAATTCCTTTTCTTCTAGCTCCTATTGGGAGACCCAGCACCCGCCCCTGTGCCCTTCGGGCTGTTTGTTCTTTTGTGTACACATGTTGTTCATATTGAATCGTTTCTTTTGGTTCATGGTTTTCAGTTCTCCGAACATCCTTCGGATTGAATTTACCTTAGAACATTTATAAGTTTCCTCCTTCCTGCTTTTGCACCAAAAAAAGGGAGCCCATGATGCACGGGAGGTTGTATAGGCAGAGGGGAGGGGTTACACTTTTTAAAGTGTAATACTTTGTGTGGCCTCCGGAGGCAGAAGCTATACACCCCAATTGTCTGGGTCTCCCAATAGGAGCTAGAAGAAAAGGAATTTACGGTAAGTAAACAAAATTCCCTTCTTTGCTATTGCTGTCGGTAATTAATTGGCATGGACGCGCCTGCACATACATGCCATTAGTTACAGGGATAAAATCCTTGTGACTTGTTCCCTTTTAAAGAGGTTGTCCGGCGTTGGGGTACTGCAGTTACTCTACGTGCAGACTTGTACCTCAAGGCTGGACAACCCCTTTAAGTATACTTTATAGCATTTTTTGGAA
This sequence comes from Anomaloglossus baeobatrachus, assembly GCF_048569485.1. NCBI lineage: Eukaryota > Metazoa > Chordata > Amphibia > Anura > Aromobatidae > Anomaloglossus > Anomaloglossus baeobatrachus. The sequence continues at coordinate 151,433,426 of NC_134354.1, forward strand.
CTCTAGCATTGTCTACTTCATTTATAGCATGTAGATTTTTTTTCTTTTTCTTTAAATAACTTTGCAATCCTTTTTTTCAGATTGTTGCGTTGGCTGCCCTAGTTCACCATAAATTCCCCCTGGATAAAGCACCACCACTGCCGCCTTTCCAAACCCACTTCTGTGTCCTTACAAAGCCCAGTGATTGCATTTTCCCATATGACCATAAAGAAGCCCTAAAGCGAAAGGTAAATACTCTCCCCTACAACATTACATGAACATTGTGTGTCACAGATGCCCTAATAATTGCAGACCTAAAAAAGAGAACAAATTATATATACTCTACATATCCTATCCGCAATGTTATACTTACTCATAAGTAACAGTGTCAGAAGCCGGATATGGCCCTTTTTTTATCTAATCCCCCTGTTGCCAGCCACAGCACTGTATGAAAGTCACTGTGCCAGCTCACACTGCCAACCACAGTGCCTCATCATCATCATCAGGAACAATAACTCCATCCCCTGAGGTTACCAGACTATGCCAAGAAGTTACAAGGGTGGTATAGCATCTGCTCCTGGGCCTGAATATAGAGGTGATCCTTCTGATTACTTCATGGTTAATTGTATATGAGGTCCTGTTTGGGTAGAAGATGCCCAGATTTGATGTGCGATGTGTACACACCCTACTGAGAGTGACATTTTATAGACGACGGTGTAATATCCTCCTGTACAGTGACACGATAATGGAGAGATTGTACCCACTGCAAAATGCTGTTTCCATCACACATGAACACTGATACATATATATGATATATCTTTATCCTCAGTTCATTAGTTGGATATGTTAGAAGTTAATATTTGCATTAATATTCTTGCCTCTTTTCGCTCAGAATGTGAATGTTGAAATCGCCCTAACTGAACGGACTCTTCTGGGATTTTTCCTGGCAAAAATACACAAAATTGATCCTGATGTTATTGTGGTGAGTATAACAACATATCTGGAAAGGCATGCTTCACCGTGTGTAGTTTGTTTCCAGACCGCCCATACTTTCAAAGTTCGGGTGGCCCCCCCTCTTTCTGTGATGTTCTAAAGGAGTGATCTTGTAGCTGCAGAAGTCGGGGTCCGGCTTTCCGAGACCCCATGGAGCAGGCAGACGATTTATTTCACTTTGCTGTGTCTATTGCTGTATACGCCACTCTAAAGAAGCACCGTATATACCCTAATTGGAAGCACTGAAGGCACTTCTGCCTCCATACACAGTGGTCATGTGATCGCTGTGTATATGGAGGGAGCTGCTGGGTCATAGGCGTACCAATCCACTCTACTATGCTGCCAGAAGGCTGCATCTCTAATATTCCAGCCCCAATTACAAGGGAGCGATCAATCAAAATATTTAATGTTTTAAATACCCCCCCAAAACATTTTTTTAAGACTTTATGGAGGCCACACTGTAAAATAAATACAAAAACCTTCAGAAAATAAAAATGACCCACAACCCTGCCATTGTAATAAAAAAAAAAAAAAAAATGACCATTATATAAAAGCATTTGTTACAGAATGGGGGAAGTTTTAAAATTTTGAAATGTATTTTAGTGGTCCTGTGTGTAATGATGAGCGAGTTTTGAAATACTCCAATTCGCGATACTCGTAACGAGTACTATCTAATACTTGCATTACATACATACATACATTCATTCCGAATAGTCTGTGCAATGCAAGTCAATGGGGGAATACTCGCAATGTAATGAGTGACTCGAATGTCACACTATTCGTGCGAGCAGGCAATAGTATGGCATTCGGGTTACTCGCTACATTGTGAGTGTTCCCCATTAACGTGCATTGCACAGACTATTCGGAATTCATACGCAAGTAAGTATCGCGAATTCGAGTTTTTTGAAACTTGCTTAAAAAAAAAAAAAAAAAAAGACACCTTGTTTTCTTCGGCGCTCCATTGGGAGACCCAGACGATTGGGTGTATAGCACTGCCCTCCGGAGGCCACACAAAGCATTACAGTAAAAAGTGTAAGGCCCCTCCCCTTCTGGCTATACACCCCCAGTGGGATCACTGGCTCACCAGTTTTCTGCTTTGTGCGAAGGAGGTCAGACATCCACGCATAGCTCCACTGTTTAGTCAGCAGTAGCTGCTGACTCTATCGGATGGAAGAAAAGAGGGCCCATATAGGGTCCCCAGCATGCTCCCTTCTCACCCCACTTGCGGTTTGTAAGGTTGAGGTACCCATTGCGGGTACGGAGGCGGGAGCCCACATGCTGTTTTCCTTCCCCATCCCCCGAAGGGGCTCTGAGGAAGTGGGATCTTACCGGCCTCCAAGCCCTGAGGCCGGGCTCCGTCCACAGACCCATTGAACCTGCTGGATAAGGAGCCGGGGTACCGTTCAGGGACATGGCCCTGCAACATTCAGGTACTCTGTGTCCCCCTATGGACTGGCCGCGCACACTCCAGACTTGCTGGGTGTGCTAGTGCGCCGGGGACAGTAGCGCTGCGCGCTGGGGTTTGAGTCACTGCAGCTTAGCTGAGTGACTTTATGTGTTGGGAACTACCGCGCCGGCCGCTCCGGGAGCGGCGGCGCGGCTGGGACTTGTAGTGCGCCGGGGACTTAGCGCCGACCGTGCTTTTACGACGGCGGCGCTTATTAATCTAGTCCCCGGCTTTTGCGGCCTAGCTCCGCTTCGTTCCCGCCCCCTCCCTGTCAATCAGGGAAGGGGACAGGCGTTGTGCAATCGTCAGCGCCGAGGGCTGGAGCCTTATTTACATGCTCCAGCCCTCTCACTGAGCACAGTGGGATGCAGGTTTCCCGCTTTTTGTCTGAGCACACCCAGGGCCCGCCCCCCCTCCACAGAGACGCCGGCAGCCATTCCTGCATGCAGTCTGGCTGGGGAACGGACACAGGCTCTGGGAGACCCAGACAAGGGATTTCTGGCGACCACACACCCGCGTTAAGCGGGCGGTAAGCAGCACTTAAGTGCTGGCCCCACTAGTGCCACAGTGTTATTTAGTGTACTTTTTCCTGTACCAGATGTACATATATATATTGCACTGTAAAGTCGCCTCTTGGCTGTATACCCCTATTGCTCTGAGGAGACGACAACATGTCATCTGCAAAACGCAAAGGTGCCAAGACACGGGCTGTGAACGCTGCTTGTGCCGCTTGTGGGGCTAATCTACCGGCAGGTTATAATGACCCCCATTGTGTGCAATGTTCGGTCACGGTGCCACTTCGTCAGCCGGAGCCTATGGTGGTAGTGGCCCAGGCAGAGTCGCCGGTGAACCCTGTCCCGGTGACGGGGACAGAGTTTGCTGTTTTTGCTGACAGGATGTCTGTCACTATGACAAAAATCCTAGAGACCTTGCAGGCCAGGCCAGTTACTCAGTCCATGGACACTGCTGCGGCAATGTTCCCCGGTCCCCCTCAGTTGGAGTTAATCAGTGCTTCAAGGGGGTCCCAGGCATCTCAGCCTGACGGCTCTGATTCAGATGACAGTCCCAGGCAGCCTAAGCGTGCTCGCTGGGAGAGACCCCCCACGTCTTCACGCGGATCAGGGTCTCAGCGAGAAGAGTCTCTACATGATGAGACAGAGGAGGGTGATCAGGAGTCTAATCCTGAAACCGCTCTCAATCTGGATACTCCTGATGGTGACGCCATGGTAAATGACCTTATAGCGGCCATCAATAGACTGTTGGATATTTCTCCCCCAGCCCCTTCTGCAGAGGAGGCAGCTGCACAGCAGGAGAAGTTCCATTTCAGGTATCCCAAGCCTAAACTGAGTACTTTTCTGGACCACGCTGACTTCAGAGAATCAGTCCAGAAACACCATGCCTACCCAGATAAGCGTTTCTCCAAACGTCTTAAGGATACACGTTATCCCTTTCCCCCTGACGTGGTCAAACGCTGGACCCAGTGTCCAAAGGTGGATCCCCCAATCTCCAGGCTTGCAGCTAGATCCATAGTTGCAGTGGAAGATGGGGCTTCACTTAAAGATGCCAATGACAGACAGATGGACCTTTGGTTAAAGTCTGTCTATGAAGCTATTGGCGCGTCGTTTGCTCCAGCATTCGCGGCCGTGTGGGCACTCCAAGCTATTTCAGCTGGCCTGGCACAGGTGGACTCTATCATATGTCCAGCAGTGCCGCGAGTAGCGTTCCTCACCTCGCAAATGTCTGCGTTAGCGACTTACGCTATCAACGCTGTCCTGGACTCTACAAGCCGTACCTCAATTGCGTCTGCCAACTCTGTTGTCTTGCGCAGAGCCTTGTGGTTAAAGGAATGGAAAGCGGATTCTGCTTCCAAAAAATGTTTAACCAGCTTGCCGCTATCTGTAGATAGACTGTTTGGTGAACAATTGGCTGAAATCATTAAGCAATCCAAGGGTAAGGACTCCTCCTTACCCCAGCCCAGATCAAGCAAACCTCAAGAGAGGAAGTGGCAGTCGAGGTTTCGTTCCTTTCGAGGCTCCAGCAAGACCCAATTCTCCTCGTCCAAAGGGACTCAGAAGGAGCAAAGGAGCTCAGATTCCTGGCGGGCTCAGTCACGCCCCAAGAAAGCAACCGGAGGAACCGCTTCCAAGGCGGCTGCCTCATGACTTTCGGCCTCATCCATCCGCATCCTCGGTCGGTGGCAGGCTCTCCCGCTTTTGCGACATTTGGCTGCCACAGGTCAAAGACCGGTGGGTAGCAGACATTTTGTCTCACGGGTACAGGATAGAATTCAGTTCTCGTCCTCCGCCTCGGTTCTTCAGAACCTCCCCACATCCCGACCGAGCAGATGCCCTTCTGCAGGCGGTGTGCTCACTAAAAGCAGAAGGAGTGGTGATCCCTGTTCCTCTGCAGGAACAAGGGCAAGGTTTTTACTCCAATCTCTTCGTGGTTCCAAAAAAGGACGGCTCGTTCCGTCCTGTTCTGGACCTAAAGCTGCTCAACAAGCATGTGAACGCCAGGCGGTTCCGGATGGAATCCCTCCGATCCGTCATTGCCTCAATGTCTCAAGGAGATTTCCTTGCATCAATAGACATCAAAGATGCTTATCTCCACGTGCCGATTGCTACAGAGCACCAACGTTTTCTACGTTTCGTGATAGGAGACGACCATCTCCAGTTCGTAGCTCTGCCATTTGGTCTGGCGACAGCACCACGGGTTTTCACCAAGGTCATGGCGGCAGTGGTAGCAGTCTTGCATTCTCAGGGACACTCGGTGATCCCTTACTTGGACGATCTACTTGTCAAAGCACCCTCTCAAGAGGCATGCCAACACAGCCTGAATGTTGCGCTGGAGACTCTCCAGACTTTCGGGTGGATCATCAACTTTTCAAAGTCAAACCTGGCACCGACTCAATCACTAACGTATCTTGGCATGGAGTTTCATACTCTCTCAGCGATAGTGAAGCTTCCGCTGGACAAGCAGCGGTCTCTACAGACAGGGGTGCAGTCTCTCCTTCAGGGTCAGTCGCACCCCTTAAGGCGCCTCATGCACTTCCTAGGGAAGATGGTGGCAGCAATAGAGGCAGTTCCGTTCGCGCAGTTTCATCTGCGCCCACTTCAATGGGACATTCTCCGCCAATGGGACGGGAAGACGACTTCCCTAGACAGGAAAGTCTCCCTTTCTCAGACGGCCAAGGACTCTCTGCAATGGTGGCTTCTCCCCACCTCATTATCACAGGGAAGATCGTTCCTGCCCCCATCCTGGGCAGTGGTCACGACAGACGCGAGTCTGTCAGGGTGGGGAGCAGTTTTTCTCCACCACAGGGCTCAAGGGACGTGGACTCAGCAGGAGTCCACACTTCAGATCAATGTTCTGGAAATCAGGGCAGTGTATCTTGCCCTATTGGCCTTCCAGCAGTGGCTGGAAGGAAAGCAAATCCGAATTCAGTCGGACAACTCCACAGCGGTGGCATACATCAACCACCAAGGAGGGACACACAGTCGGCAAGCCTTCCAGGAAGTCCGGCGGATTCTGATGTGGGTGGAGGAAAGAGCATCCACCATATCAGCAGTTCACATCCCGGGCGTAGAAAACTGGGAAGCAGACTTCCTCAGTCGCCAGGGCATGGACGCAGGGGAATGGTCCCTTCACCCGGACGTGTTTCAGGAAATCTGCCGCCGCTGGGGGGTGCCGGACGTCGACCTAATGGCGTCTCGGCACAACAACAAGGTCCCGACCTTCAAAGCGCGGTCTCGCGATCAAAGAGCTCTGGCGGCAGACGCCTTAGTGCAAGATTGGTCGCAGTTCCGGCTCCCTTATGTGTTTCCACCTCTGGCACTCCTGCCCAGAGTGTTACGCAAGATCAGATCCGATTGCGGCCGCGTCATACTCGTCGCCCCAGACTGGCCGAGGAGGTCGTGGTACCCGGATCTGTGGCATCTCACGGTAGGCCAACCGTGGGCACTACCAGACCGTCCAGACTTACTGTCCCAAGGGCCGTTTTTCCATCGGAATTCTGCGGCCCTGAACCTGACTGTGTGGCCATTGAGTCCTGGATCCTAGCGTCTTCAGGATTACCCCAAGGGGTCGTGGCCACCATGAGACAGGCTAGGAAGTCCACTTCTGCTAAGATCTACCACAGAACGTGGAAGATTTTCTTATCCTGGTGCTCTGCACAAGGAGTATCCCCCTGGCCATTCGCGTTACCTGTCTTTCTTTCCTTCCTGCAATCTGGGTTGGAAAAGGGCTTGTCGCTCGGCTCCCTTAAAGGGCAAGTTTCAGCACTATCCGTGTTTTTTCAGAAGCGTCTAGCGCGACTTTCTAAGGTGCGCACGTTCTTGCAGGGGGTGTGTCATATCGTACCTCCGTACAGGCGGCCGTTAGATTCGTGGGATCTAAACAAGGTCCTTGTTGCTCTCCAGAAGCCGCCTTTCGAGCCCCTGAGGGATGTGTCACTTTCTCGACTCTCACAGAAAGTGGTTTTTCTGGTAGCGGTCACGTCTCTTCGGAGAGTGTCTGAACTAGCAGCGCTGTCATGCAAAGCTCCTTTCCTGGTGTTCCACCAGGACAAGGTGGTGCTTCGCCCCATTCAGGAGTTTCTCCCTAAGGTGGTATCCTCTTTTCACCTTAATCAGGATATCTCCTTGCCTTCCTTTTATCCGCATGCAGTTCATCGGTATGAAAAGGATCTACATTTGTTGGATCTGGTGAGAGCACTCAGAATCTACATTTCCCGCACGGCGCCCCTGCGCCGCTCGGATGCACTCTTTGTCCTTGTCGCTGGTAAGCGCAAAGGGTCGCAGGCTTCCAAGGCCACCCTGGCTCGATGGATCAAAGAACCAATTCTTGAAGCCTACCGTTCTGCTGGGCTTCCGGTTCCATCAGGGCTGAAGGCCCATTCTACCAGAGCCGTGGGTGCGTCCTGGGCATTACGACACCAGGCTACGGCTCAACAGGTGTGCCAGGCAGCTACCTGGTCGAGTCTGCACACTTTCACCAAACATTATCAGGTGCATACCTATGCTTCGGCGGACGCCAGCCTAGGTAGAAGAGTCCTGCAGGCGGCAGTTGCCTCCCCGTAGGGGAGGGCTGTCTTTGCAGCTCTAACATGAGGTATTTCTTTACCCACCCAGGGACAGCTTTTGGACGTCCCAATCGTCTGGGTCTCCCAATGGAGCGCCGAAGAAGAAGGGAATTTTGTTACTTACCGTAAATTCCTTTTCTTCTAGCTCCTATTGGGAGACCCAGCACCCGCCCTGTTGTCCTTCGGGATTTTTGGTTGTTTTTCGGGTACACATGTTGTTCATGTTGAACGGTTTTCAGTTCTCCGACGTTACTTCGGAGTGAATTTGTTTAAACCAGTTATTGGCTTTCCTCCTTCTTGCTTTTGCACTAAAACTGGTGAGCCAGTGATCCCACTGGGGGTGTATAGCCAGAAGGGGAGGGGCCTTACACTTTTTAGTGTAATTGCTTTGTGTGGCCTCCGGAGGCAGTGCTATACACCCAATCGTCTGGGTCTCCCAATAGGAGCTAGAAGAAAAGGAATTTACGGTAAGTAACAAAATTCCCTTCTTTCCACCGATTTTAGCAAAAATAAAAAAGGGAAAATTACACAAAAAATACTTGAATTTCTGAATGAGAAATTTTATTGATCTTGAACCTGCATGTATGATAAAATCCTGTCTGGTCAGGAATAGGGCAAAAGGGCTCAGTCTTGAACTGGTCAACAAATCTGATTCCCAAACTATGGAAAAATATCCTTGCGTAAACATTATACCTGTATCGTGTAAATTTGTCAAAATTTCCACATTGAGTTTAAAGTAGAAGTAAAAAAATCTGCATATCAGGTGAAAAAGTCACTGCAAAACCCATTTGTTAGAAAGTAAAAAAAAAAAAAAAAAAAAATTAAAAATTTAAATTATATTCTACACCCTGGTAACTGACCAAACTTGACCTCCCTGTGAATCTGAGCACAGTGTGAGGGGAACAAGAGTTCTCCATCTTCTCCATTCTAGGAGCTCGTGGATATCAGACTGTTCTCAGATGTCATCCGAGCGCAGTCCACTCATTTCCGCGCACCCGTAGACTTGAACGGGTGTGCGCCATCCAATATATGCTGCTCTCGCAGCGTGCACTTACTGAATCAGCATGAGAAAACAAGAGCTGATTGACACTGCACCATAGTATAACATTGGAGCTAGTGCTATCGGATGAAATGTGAGCGAGCCCATATACTGAATGTTTTCCAACACACTTCTCAGCTTCTCTTTGTCTATGCACAAGGCGACTGGCTCTCTTTAACCCCTTAACGACCCATGACGTACTGGGTACGTCATGGATTATGTCACTATCATCTGCACATATAGCTGATTTCAACAGCTGACATGTGTGCCTGCAAGTTACGAATGGAATCCCTTTCCACCCGCAACTTTTAACCCCTTTCATCTCGCTGCCAAATCTGGCAGCGAGATGTATATGTGCGCAGCCATTACTTTTACTTACTGCTGCCCCCACCGGAAGTCACGTGCATGATCACATGACGTCCTGTGGTTGCCATGGTAGCACATGGTCATGTGATGACGCCTGTAGCTAACATGAGTCACTTTCTCTCAGTGCTGCTTTAGTGCCAGCACGGAGAGTAAAGCAGCAGCATATTTGCAGATCTTGGCTCTGTAGCTGAGATCTGCAGATAGTGCAGAGCGATCGGATTGCTGATCTATATAGCCCCCTAGGGGGACTAGTAAAATAAAAAAAAAGTAAAAAAAAAATTTAAAAAATTAAAAAAACCTAAAAGTTCAAATCACCCCCCTTTTGCCCCATTGAAAATTAAAGGGTTAAAAAAATAAAAAATATACACATATTTGGCATTGCCACGTTCAGAAATGCCCGATCTATCAAAATATAAAATCAATTAATCCGATTGATAAACGGCATAGTGGCAAAAAATTTCCAAACGCCAAAATTACGCTTTTTGGTTGCCGCAAGTTTTGCGCAAATTGCAATAACAGGCGATCAAAATGTTGCATCTGCACAAAAATGGTACCATTAAAAATGTCAGCTCGAGACGCAAAAAATAAGTCATCACTGAGCCATAGATCCCAAAAAATGAGAACGCTACAGGTTTTGGAAAATGGTGCAAAACGTGCGCCTTTTTTTTTTTTTTGGACAAACTTGTAATATTTTTTTTAACCCCTTAGATACAAGTAAACCTATACATGTTTGGTCTCTACAAACTCGCAGCAACCTCAGGCATCACAATGACACATCAGTTTTACCATTTAGTGAACATGGTGAATAACTATTGTGCGATCACACTTTTCTTCGGCGCTCCATTGGGAGACCCAGACGATTGGGTGTATAGCACTGCCCTCCGGAGGCCACACAAAGCATTACACTAAAAAGTGTAAGGCCCCTCCCCTTCTGGCTATACACCCCCAGTGGGATCACTGGCTCACCAGTTTTTCTGCTTTGTGCGAAGGAGGTCAGACATCCACGCATAGCTCCACTGTTTAGTCAGCAGTAGCTGCTGACTATATCGGATGGAAGAAAAGAGAGCCCATATAGGGCCCCCAGCATGCTCCCTTCTCACCCCACTTGCGGTTTGTAAGGTTGAGGTACCCATTGCGGGTACGGAGGCGGGAGCCCACATGCTGTTTTCCTTCCCCATCCCCCGGAGGGGCTCTGAGGAAGTGGGATCTTACCGGCCTCCAAGCCCTGAGGCCGGGCTCCGTCCACAGACCCATTGAACCTGCTGGATAAGGAGCCGGGGTACCGTTCAGGGACAAGGCCCTGCAACATTCAGGTACTCTGTGTCCCCCTATGGACTGGCCGCGCACACTCCAGACTTGCTGGGTGTGCTAGTGCGCCGGGGACAGTAGCGCTGCGCGCTGGGGTTTGAGTCACTGCAGCTTAGCTGAGTGACTTTATGTGTTGGGAACTACCGCGCCGGCCGCTCCGGGAGCGGCGGCGCGGCTGGGACTTGTAGTGCGCCGGGGACTTAGCGCCGACCGTGCTTTTACGACGGCGGCGCTTATAAATCTAGTCCCCGGCTTTTGCGGCCTAGCTCCGCTTCGTTCCCGCCCCCTCCCTGTCAATCAGGGAAGGGGACAGGCGTTGTGCAATCGTCAGCGCCGAGGGCTGGAGCCTTATTTACATGCTCCAGCCCTCTCACTGAGCACAGTGGGACGCAGGTTTCCCGCTTTTTGTCTGAGCACACCCAGGGCCCGCCCCCCCTCCACAGAGACGCCGGCAGCCATTCCTGCATGCAGTCTGGCTGGGGAACGGACACAGGCTCTGGGAGACCCAGACAAGGGATTTCTGGCGACCACACACCCGCGTTAAGCGGGCGGTAAGCAGCACATTCGTGCTGGCCCCACTAGTGCCACAGTGTTATTTAGTGTACTTTTTCCTGTACCAGATGTATATATATATATTGCACTGTAAAGTCGCTTCTTGGCTGTATACCCCTATTGCTCTGAGGAGACGACAACATGTCATCTACAAAACGCAAGGGTGCCAAGACACAGGCTGTGAACGCTGCTTGTGCCGCTTGTGGGGCTAATCTACCGGCAGGTTACAATGACCCCCATTGTGTGCAATGTTCGGTCACGGTGCCACTTCGTCAGCCGGAGCCTATGGTGGTAGTGGCCCAGGCAGAGTCGCCGGTGAACCCTGTCCCGGTGACGGGGACAGAGTTTGCTGTTTTTGCTGACAGGATGTCTGTCACTATGACAAAAATCCTAGAGACCTTGCAGGCCAGGCCAGTTACTCAGTCCATGGACACTGCTGCGGCAATGTTCCCCGGTCCCCCTCAGTTGGAGTTAATCAGTGCTTCAAGGGGGTCCCAGGAATCTCAGCCTGACGGCTCTGATTCAGATGACAGTCCCAGGCAGCCTAAGCGTGCTCGCTGGGAGAGACCCCCCACGTCATCACGCGGATCAGGGTCTCAGCGAGAAGAGTCTCTACATGAGACAGAGGAGGGTGATCAGGAGTCTAATCCTGAAACCGCTCTCAATCTGGATACTCCTGATGGTGACGCCATGGTAAATGACCTTATAGCGGCCATCAATAGACTGTTGGATATTTCTCCCCCAGCCCCTTCTGCAGAGGAGGCAGCTGCACAGCAGGAGAAGTTCCATTTCAGGTATCCCAAGCCTAAACTGAGTACTTTTCTGGACCACGCTGACTTCAGAGAATCAGTCCAGAAACACCATGCCTACCCAGATAAGCGTTTCTCCAAACGTCTTAAGGATACACGTTATCCCTTTCCCCCTGACGTGGTCAAACGCTGGACCCAGTGTCCAAAGGTGGATCCCCCAATCTCCAGGCTTGCAGCTAGATCCATAGTTGCAGTGGAAGATGGGGCTTCACTTAAAGATGCCAATGACAGACAGATGGACCTTTGGTTAAAGTCTGTCTATGAAGCTATTGGCGCGTCGTTTGCTCCAGCATTCGCGGCCGTGTGGGCACTCCAAGCTATTTCAGCTGGCCTGGCACAGGTGGACTCTATCATATGTCCAGCAGTGCCGCGAGTAGCGTTCCTAACCTCGCAAATGTCTGCGTTTGCGACTTACGCTATCAACGCTGTCCTGGACTCTACAAGCCGTACCTCAATTGCGTCTGCCAACTCTGTTGTCTTGCGCAGAGCCTTGTGGTTAAAGGAATGGAAAGCGGATTCTGCTTCCAAAAAATGTTTAACCAGCTTGCCGCTATCTGTAGATAGACTGTTTGGTGAACAATTGGCTGAAATCATTAAGCAATCCAAGGGTAAGGACTCCTCCTTACCCCAGCCCAGATCAAGCAAACCTCAACAGAGGAAGTGGCAGTCGAGGTTTCGGTCCTTTCGAGGCTCCAGCAAGACCCAATTCTCCTCGTCCAAAGGGACTCAGAAGGAACAAAGGAGCTCAGATTCCTGGCGGGCTCAGTCACGCCCCAAGAAAGCAACCGGAGGAACCGCTTCCAAGGCGGCTGCCTCGTGACTTTCGGCCTCATCCCTCCGCATCCTCGGTCGGTGGCAGGCTCTCCCGCTTTTGCGACATTTGGCTGCCACAGGTCAAAGACCGGTGGGTAGCAGACATTTTGTCTCACGGGTACAGGATAGAATTCAGTTCTCGTCCTCCGCCTCGGTTCTTCAGAACCTCCCCACATCCCGACCGAGCAGATGCCCTTCTGCAGGCGGTGTGCTCACTAAAAGCAGAAGGAGTGGTGATCCCTGTTCCTCTGCAGGAACAAGGGCAAGGTTTTTACTCCAATCTCTTCGTGGTTCCAAAAAAGGACGGCTCGTTCCGTCCTGTTCTGGACCTAAAGCTGCTCAACAAGCATGTGAACGCCAGGCGGTTCCGGATGGAATCCCTCCGATCCGTCATTGCCTCAATGTCTCAAGGAGATTTCCTTGCATCAATAGACATCAAAGATGCTTATCTCCACGTGCCGATTGCTACAGAGCACCAACGTTTTCTACGTTTCGTGATAGGAGACGACCATCTCCAGTTCGTAGCTCTGCCATTTGGTCTGGCGACAGCACCACGGGTTTTCACCAAGGTCATGGCAGCAGTGGTAGCAGTCTTGCATTCTCAGGGACACTCGGTGATCCCTTACTTGGACGATCTACTTGTCAAAGCACCCTCTCAAGAGGCATGCCAACACAGCCTGAATGTTGCGCTGGAGACTCTCCAGACTTTCGGGTGGATCATCAACTTTTCAAAGTCAAACCTGGCACCGACTCAATCACTAACGTATCTTGGCATGGAGTTTCATACTCTCTCAGCGATGGTGAAGCTTCCGCTGGACAAGCAGCGGTCTCTACAGACAGGGGTGCAGTCTCTCCTTCAGGGTCAGTCGCACCCCTTAAGGCGCCTCATGCACTTCCTAGGGAAGATGGTGGCAGCAATGGAGGCAGTCCCGTTCGCGCAGTTTCATCTGCGCCCACTTCAATGGGACATTCTCCGCCAATGGGACGGGAAGACGACTTCCCTAGACAGGAAAGTCTCCCTTTCTCAGACGGCCAAGGACTCTCTGCAATGGTGGCTTCTCCCCACCTCATTATCACAGGGAAGATCGTTCCTGCCCCCATCCTGGGCAGTGGTCTCGACAGACGCGAGTCTGTCAGGGTGGGGAGCAGTTTTTCTCCACCACAGGGCTCAAGGGACGTGGACTCAGCAGGAGTCCACACTTCAGATCAATGTTCTGGAAATCAGGGCAGTGTATCTTGCCCTATTGGCCTTCCAGCAGTGGCTGGAAGGAAAGCAAATCCGAATTCAGTCGGACAACTCCACAGCGGTGGCATACATCAACCACCAAGGAGGGACACGCAGTCGGCAAGCCTTCCAGGAAGTCCGGCGGATTCTGATGTGGGTGGAGGAAAGAGCATCCACCATATCAGCAGTTCACATCCCGGGCGTAGAAAACTGGGAAGCAGACTTCCTCAGTCGCCAGGGCATGGACGCAGGGGAATGGTCCCTTCACCCGGACGTGTTTCAGGAAATCTGCCGCCGCTGGGGGGTGCCGGACGTCGACCTAATGGCGTCTCGGCACAACAACAAGGTCCCGACCTTCATAGCGCGGTCTCGCGATCAAAGAGCTCTGGCGGCAGACGCCTTAGTGCAAGATTGGTCGCAGTTCCGGCTCCCTTATGTGTTTCCACCTCTGGCACTCCTGCCCAGAGTGTTACGCAAGATCAGATCCGATTGCGGCCGCGTCATACTCGTCGCCCCAGACTGGCCGAGGAGGTCGTGGTACCCGGATCTGTGGCATCTCACGGTAGGCCAACCGTGGGCACTACCAGACCGTCCAGACTTACTGTCCCAAGGGCCGTTTTTCCATCGGAATTCTGCGGCCCTGAACCTGACTGTGTGGCCATTGAGTCCTGGATCCTAGCGTCTTCAGGATTACCCCAAGGGGTCGTGGCCACCATGAGACAGGCTAGGAAGTCCACTTCTGCTAAGATCTACCACAGAACGTGGAAGATTTTCTTATCCTGGTGCTCTGCACAAGGAGTATCCCCCTGGCCATTCGCGTTACCTGTCTTTCTTTCCTTCCTGCAATCTGGGTTGGAAAAGGGCTTGTCGCTCGGCTCCCTTAAAGGGCAAGTTTCAGCACTATCCGTGTTTTTTCAGAAGCGTCTAGCGCGACTTTCTAAGGTGCGCACGTTCTTGCAGGGGGTGTGTCATATCGTACCTCCGTACAGGCGGCCGTTAGATCCGTGGGATCTAAACAAGGTCCTTGTTGCTCTCCAGAAGCCGCCTTTCGAGCCCCTGAGGGATGTGTCACTTTCTCGACTCTCACAGAAAGTGGTTTTTCTGGTAGCGGTCACGTCTCTTCGGAGAGTGTCTGAACTAGCAGCGCTGTCATGCAAAGCTCCCTTCCTGGTGTTCCACCAGGACAAGGTGGTGCTTCGCCCCATTCAGGAGTTTCTCCCTAAGGTGGTATCCTCTTTTCACCTTAATCAGGATATCTCCTTGCCTTCCTTTTATCCGCATGCAGTTCATCGGTATGAAAAGGATCTACATTTGTTGGATCTGGTGAGAGCACTCAGAATCTACATTTCCCGCACGGCGCCCCTGCGCCGCTCGGATGCACTCTTTGTCCTTGTCGCTGGTAAGCGCAAAGGGTCGCAGGCTTCCAAGGCCACCCTGGCTCGATGGATCAAAGAACCAATTCTTGAAGCCTACCGTTCTGCTGGGCTTCCGGTTCCATCAGGGCTGAAGGCCCATTCTACCAGAGCCGTGGGTGCGTCCTGGGCATTACGACACCAGGCTACGGCTCAACAGGTGTGCCAGGCAGCTACCTGGTCGAGTCTGCACACTTTCACCAAACATTATCAGGTGCATACCTATGCTTCGGCGGACGCCAGCCTAGGTAGAAGAGTCCTGCAGGCGGCAGTTGCCTCCCCGTAGGGGAGGGCTGTCTTTGCAGCTCTAACATGAGGTATTTCTTTACCCACCCAGGGACAGCTTTTGGACGTCCCAATCGTCTGGGTCTCCCAATGGAGCGCCGAAGAAGAAGGGAATTTTGTTACTTACCGTAAATTCCTTTTCTTCTAGCTCCTATTGGGAGACCCAGCACCCGCCCTGTTTTCTTAGGGTTTTTTTCGGTACACATGTTGTTCATGTGAATGGTTGCAGTTCTCCGATGTTTCTTCGGATTGAATTGGTCTTTAAACCAGTTATTGGCTTTCCTCCTTCTTGCTTTTGCACTAAACTGGTGAGCCAGTGATCCCACTGGGGGTGTATAGCCAGAAGGGGAGGGGCCTTACACTTTTGAGTGTAATACTTTGTGTGGCCTCCGGAGGCAGTAGCTATACACCCAATTGTCTGGGTCTCCCAATTGGAGCTAGAAGAAAAGGAATTTACGGTAAGTATACAAAATTCCCTTCTTTGCAGTTTTTCCACACTTGGAATTTTTTTGCTGTTTTACAGTACACCATATGGTAAAATTTAGGGTTTCATTTAAAAGTACAACTCGTCCCGCAAAAAACAAACCTTCATATGGCAAGATTGACGGAAAAAATATAGTTACGGCTCTCGGAAGAAGGGGAGCAAAAAAAAAAAAAAATAAAAAATGGGAAAACGCCTGGGGGGTGAAAGGGGTTAACAGTTCTTGTATGGAATTGGTTAGTTTTGATAACATACTTTACTTACTTTACTTGCACTGATTTATATTTATTTTTTTTCTTTTAGGGTCATGATATCTATGGCTTTGATCTTGAAGTCTTGCTTCAAAGGATTAATTTATGTAAAGTTCCATTTTGGTCAAAAATTGGTCGCCTAAGACGATCAACTATGCCAAAACTTGGGGTAAGTTATGTGCAAGCCACCATAAGAGGACTCCTTGTCAGGCATGACATATAGGTAGATATTTACACACGTCCATAGTTGATGCCCACACTACATATAATGCTCTTCATAATTTTGTACTTTAATTTATTCTATAATAAAAAAAATAACTCAAACACTATTTAAAGATATTTTAATAAAATGTGAGTTGTTGTTTTTTTCTTTTACTCGATAATTGTATTCTGTTGACCTTTTTTCTTTGTCGCTCCATTGGGAGACCCAGACAATTGGGTGTATAGCTTCTGCCTCCGGAGGCCACACAAAGTATTACACTTAAAAGTGTAAAGCCCCTCCCCTTCTGCCTATACACCCCCCCGTGCATCACGGGCTCCTCAGTTTTTATGCTTTGTGCGAAGGAGGCACACATGCACGCATAGCTCCACAATTTAGTCAGCAGCAGCTGCTGACTATATCGGATGGAAGAAAAGAGGGCCCATAACAGGGCCCCCGGCATGCTCCCTTCTCACCCCACTCTGGTCGGCGGTGCTGTTAAGGTTGAGGTACCCATTGCGGGTACATAGGCAGGAGCCACATGCTGTTTTCCTTCCCCATCCCTTAAGGGCTCTGGGTGAAGTGGGATCCTAATCGGTCTCCAGGCACTGGGACCGTGCTCCCTCCGCAGCCCCTGGGGAATCTGCTGGACAGCAGCCGGGTATCGTCAGGGACAAGGCCCTGCTACTGTGAGGTACTCTGTGTCCCCTTGGGGACGGCGCATGGAGCGCTTGTGTCATACACGCTGCAGCACTGCTGGGTGTGTTAGTGCGCCGGGACTACCGCGCTGACCGCGCTTATTTGCCGGCCGCGCTTATAACTTTAGTCCCCGGCTTTTGCGGCCTAGTACCGCATATTCCCGCCCCCGGGCCTGCCAGTCAGGGTAAGGGCGGGACGCTGCACAGGACGTCAGCGCTGAGGGCTGGAGCATACTTTGTATCCTCCTCCCCCCTCACTGAGCACCGTGGGGCACCAGATTCCCGCACTTTCTAGGGCACGCCCACGGCCCCCTCCTCCTCACAGAACGTCGGCAGCCATTCCTGTCAGCACTTCTGAAGCTGGAGAGGAGAGACAACACGGCTCTGGGAGGCCCAGGCAGGGAATCTGGTGGTCACACAACCGCTTTGGGCGGTCGGTAAGCAGCACCTGTTTCTAGGTGCTGGCCCCCCTGGGTGCCGAAGTGTATATATATATATATACTTATATGCTATACATTTACTCTGTACGGTCGCACTGTTGATTTTTGGCTATATACCCTCCCGGATTGTACTCAGAGGAGACAACAGCATGTCGTCCGCAAAAAGCAAGGGTGCCAAAGCACAGGCTTACTTTGCAACCTGTACCTCATGTGCGGCTATACTACCGGCAGGTTCCACCTACCCTCATTGTGTGCAATGCTCGGCCCCTGTGGCACTTACTCAGCCGGAGCCTCTGCTACTGGTGGCCCAAGTGGAACCACCTGCTACCACTGTCCAGGTGACAGGGACGGAGTTTGCAGTATTTGCTGACAAACTTTCTGAGAGTATGGATAAATGGTCTGCTAAGATACTAGAAGCCTTGCAGTCCAGGCCGGTAACACAGGCCCCGGGCACTGTTGAATCATTGACCCCAGGCCCCCCTCGGTTGGAGCAGCAAAGTGCTCCTGGGGTGACTCATAGCTCCCAGGGTGAGGTCTCTGACACGGACCGCAGTCCCAGACCGCCTAAGCGGGCTCGCTGGGAGCTTCCCTCGACTTCATCACACTGCTCAGGGTCTCAGCAGGAGGACTCTCTAGAGGATGAAGCGGAGGTGGCAGATCAGGATTCTGATCCTGAGGCCGCTCTCAACCTAGATACACCTGAGGGAGACGCCATAGTGAATGACCTTATAGCGTCCATCAATCAGGTGTTGGATCTTTCTCCCCCAGCTCCTCCAATTGAGGAGTCAGCTTCTCAGCAGGAGAAATTCCATTTTAGATTTCCCAAGCGTACAATGAGTACGTTTCTGGATCACTCCGACTTCAGAGAGGCAGTCCAGAAACACCGAGCTTGTCCAGATAAGCGCTTTTCTAAGCGCCTTAAGGACACACGTTATCCCTTCCCCCCTGACGTTGTCAAGGGTTGGGCTCAGTGTCCCAAGGTGGATCCTCCAGTCTCCAGACTGGCGGCTAGATCCATAGTTGCCGTGGAAGATGGGGCTTCACTCAAAGATGCCACTGACAGACAGATGGAGCTCTGGTTGAAATCCATCTATGAAGCTATCGGCGCGTCCTTTGCTCCGGCATTCGCAGCCGTATGGGCACTCCAAGCTATCTCAGCTTGTCACTCGCAGATTAATGCAGTCACACGTGCCTCTGCTCCGCAGGTGGTGTCCTTAACCTCTCAGGCGTCGGCGTTTGCGTCCTACGCCATTAATGCTGTCCTGGACTCTGCGAGCTGTACGGCGGTAGCTTCCGCTAATTCGGTGGCAGTCCGCAGGGCCATGTGGCTACGTGAATGGAAGGCAGACTCTGCTTCCAAAAAGTTCTTAACCGGTTTGCCATTTTCTGGCGACCGCCTGTTTGGTGAGCGATTGGATGAAATCATTAAACAATCCAAGGGAAAGGACTCATCCTTACCCCAGTCCAAACCAAACAGACCTCAACAACGGAAGGTACAATCGAGGTTTCGGTCCTTTCGGCCCGCGTGCAGGTCTCAATTCTCCTCGTCCAACAGGCCACAGAAGGGTCAGAGGGACTCCGATTCATGGCGGTCTAAGTCACGTCCTAAAAAGACCGCCGGAGGAGCCGCTCCCAAAGCGGCCTCCTCATGACTTTCGGCCTCTTCACACCGCATCCTCGGTCGGTGGCAGGCTCTCCCGCTTTTGCGACGCCTGGCTGCCACATGTCCAAGACCGATGGGTGAGAGACATTCTGTCTCACGGTTACAGGATAGAGTTCGGCTCTCGTCCTCCGACTCGTTTCTTCAGAACATCTCCGCCCCCCGAGCGAGCCGATGCTCTTCTTCAGGCGGTGTGCACTCTGAAGGCAGAAGGAGTGGTGATCCCTGTTCCTCTTCAGCAACAGGGTCACGGTTTTTACTCCAACTTGTTTGTGGTGCCAAAAAAGGACGGATCTTTCCATCCTGTTCTGGACCTAAAACTGCTCAACAAACACGTAAAAACCAGGCGGTTCCGGATGGAATCGCTCCGCTCCGTCATCGCCTCAATGTCCCAAGGAGATTTCCTAGCATCAATCGACATCAAAGATGCTTATCTCCACGTACCGATTGCACCAGAGCATCAGCGCTTCCTGCGTTTCGCCATAGGGGACGAACACCTTCAGTTCGTGGCACTGCCTTTCGGCCTGGCGACAGCCCCACGGGTCTTCACCAAGGTCATGGCAACAGTAGTAGCAGTCCTACACTCTCAGGGACACTCGGTGATCCCTTACTTAGACGATCTGCTGGTCAAGGCACCCTCTCAAGTGGCATGCCAACACAGCCTGAACATTGCTCTGGAGACTCTCCAGAGATTCGGGTGGATCATCAATTTCCCAAAGTCAAATCTGACACCGGCCCAATCACTGACATATCTTGGCATGGAGTTTCATACTCTCTCAGCGATAGTGAAGCTTCCGCTGGACAAACAGCGTTCACTACAGACAGGGGTGCAATCTCTCCTTCAAGGCCAGTCACACCCCTTGAGGCGCCTCATGCACTTCCTAGGGAAGATGGTAGCAGCAATGGAGGCAGTTCCTTTTGCGCAGTTTCATCTGCGTCCACTTCAATGGGACATTCTCCGCAAATGGGACGGGAAGTCGACGTCCCTCGACAGGAACGTCTCTCTTTCTCAGGCAGCCAAAGCCTCCTTTCGGTGGTGGCTTCTTCCCACTTCATTGTCGAAGGGGAAATCCTTCCTACCCCCATCCTGGGCGGTGGTCACGACGGACGCGAGTCTATCAGGGTGGGGAGCGGTCTTTCTCCACCACAGGGCTCAGGGTACCTGGACTCAGCCAGAGTCCTCCCTTCAGATCAATGTTCTGGAGATAAGGGCAGTGTATCTTGCCCTAAAGGCGTTCCAGCCGTGGCTGGAAGGCAAGCAGATCCGAATTCAGTCGGACAACTCCACCGCGGTGGCATACATCAACCACCAAGGCGGAACACGCAGTCTGCAAGCCTTCCAGGAAGTCCGGCGGATTCTGCTGTGGGTGGAAGCCACAGCCTCCACCATATCCGCAGTTCACATCCCGGGCGTAGAAAACTGGGAAGCAGACTTTCTCAGTCGCCAGGGCATGGACGCAGGGGAATGGTCCCTTCACCCGGACGTGTTTCAAGAGATCTGTTGCCGCTGGGGGATGCCGGACGTCGACCTAATGGCGTCCCGGCACAACAACAAGGTCCCGGCATTCATGGCAAGGTCTCAAGATCACAGAGCTCTGGCGGCAGACGCCTTAGTTCAGGATTGGTCGCAGTTTCAACTGCCTTATGCGTTTCCTCCTCTGGCACTGTTGCCCAGAGTGTTACGCAAGATCAGGTCCGACTGCCGCCGCACCATCCTCGTCGCTCCAGACTGGCCGAGGAGGTCGTGGTACCCGGATCTGTGGCATCTCACGGTGGGCCAACCGTGGGCACTACCAGACCGACCAGACTTACTGTCTCAAGGGCCGTTTTTCCATCTGAATTCTGCGGCCCTCAACCTGACTGTGTGGCCATTGAGTCCTGGATCCTAGCGTCTTCAGGGTTATCTCAAGAGGTCATTGCCACTATGAGACAGGCTAGGAAACCAACGTCCGCCAAGATCTACCACAGGACGTGGAGGATATTCTTATCCTGGTGCTCTGATCAGGGTTTTACTCCCTGGCCATTTGCCTTGCCCACTTTTCTTTCCTTCCTTCAATCCGGATTGGAAAAAGGTTTGTCGCTCGGCTCCCTTAAGGGACAAGTCTCAGCGCTCTCTGTGTTTTTTCAGAAGCGCCTAGCCAGACTTCCACAGGTAGTTTGTCACATAGTCCCTCCTTACAAGCGTCCGTTAGAACTCTGGGATCTGAACAGGGTGCTGATGGCTCTTCAGAAACCACCTTTCGAGCCAATGAAGGATATTTCTCTTTCACGCCTTTCGCAGAAAGTGGTCTTCCTAGTAGCAGTCACATCACTTCGGAGAGTGTCTGAGCTAGCAGCGTTGTCGTGCAAAGCCCCTTTCCTGGTGTTTCACCAGTACAAGGTGGTTCTGCGTCCGGTTCCGGAATTTCTCCCTAAGGTGGTATCCCCCTTTCATCTCAATCAGGATATCTCCTTACCCTCTTTTTGTCCTCATCCAGTTCACCAATGTGAAAAGGATTTGCACTTGTTAGATCTGGTGAGAGCACTCAGACTCTACATTTCTCGTACGGCACCCCTGCGCCGCTCGGATGCACTCTTTGTCCTTGTCGCTGGCCAGCGTAAAGGGTCACAGGCTTCCAAATCAACCCTGGCTCGGTGGATCAAGGAACCAATTCTCGAAGCCTACCGTTCTTCTGGGCTTCCGGTTCCCTCAGGGCTGAAGGCCCATTCTACCAGAGCCGTGGGGGCATCCTGGGCTTTGCGGCACCAGGCTACGGCTCAGCAGGTGTGTCAGGCGGCTACCTGGTCGAGCCTGCACACTTTCACGAAACACTATCAGGTGCATACCTATGCTTCGGCAGATGCTAGCCTAGGTAGGCGAGTCCTTCAGGCGGCGGTTGCCCACCTGTAGGAAGGGGCCGTTTTACGGCTCTATTATGAGGTATTATTTTACCCACCCAGGGACTGCTTTTGGACGTCCCAATTGTCTGGGTCTCCCAATGGAGCGACAAAGAAGAAGGGAATTTTGTTTACTTACCGTAAATTCCTTTTCTTCTAGCTCCAATTGGGAGACCCAGCACCCGCCCCTGTTCCCTTCGGGCTGTTGTTCTTTGTGTACACATGTTGTTCATGTTGAATGGTTTTCAGTTTTCCGAACTTCCTTCGGATTGAATTTACTTTAGACCAATTTATAAGTTTCCTCCTTCCTGCTTTTGCACCAAAACTGAGGAGCCCGTGATGCACGGGGGGTGTATAGGCAGAAGGGGAGGGGCTTTACACTTTTAAGTGTAATACTTTGTGTGGCCTCCGGAGGCAGAAGCTATACACCCAATTGTCTGGGTCTCCCAATTGGAGCTAGAAGAAAAGGAATTTACGGTAAGTAAACAAAATTCCCTTCTTTTCCTTTTGAGGAGCGTTTTTTAAAGGATATCTGTTGCCATGTTTTTGATATGTAATATGAGAGCAGCACGATGTGGGGTTAGAAGCCCCTAATCCAGCCATGTATCACTTACTGGACCGGGCTCTGTAGTTTTCATGAGATCCCTGTTTTTACTAGTTTTAGATTTTCACTAGTGGACTATTTGGCCTGCTGCTATATAGTCCAACCTTGTTTTCACCACTGATTGGCAGAAAAAACCTGGTGACCCTTTAACTACTTGTTGTATAGCGTTTCTCATTGTGTCTTTTGTAATTGTGGGTTTTTTTTTTTTTTTTTTTAAAATTAACATTTATTACCCATAGGGTCGGAGTGGTTTTGCTGAAAGAAATGCAGCATGTGGTCGAATAATTTGCGATATTGAGATTTCTGCGAAGGAATTAATCCGCTGTAAAAGCTACCATTTATCTGAACTGGTCCATCATGTGCTGAAATCTGACCGCGTTATGATTCCTCCAGAACATATTCGTAATGCATACAGGTAATGTAAGCCTCTATGTTTTGTCTTGTCCCTGACATGTATTTAAAGGGAACCTGTCACCAGGTTTTTGCCTTATAAGCTGCGGCCACCACCAGTGGGCTCTTATATACAGCTTTCTGGAATACTGTATATAAGAGCCCAGGCTGCTCTGGAGAACGTAAAAAAACACTAATAATACTTGCCATGGGGCAGTCCGGTCCGATGGGTGTCTCTCCTTTCCGGTCCAGCACCTCCTCTCCGCGGCGATTGCTGTGCTCCTTATTCTGAGTCCTATGTGCATGACTCGTCCTACATCATCCACACTAGACTGCACTGAGTTCCTGCGCAGGCACACTTTGATCTGCCCTGAGTAGTGCGCATGTGCGGGAGATCTGTAACCTTTCCTCACGCCTGCACATTACAGTACTTTGGGTTGGGCTGGATAGGAGGAGGACATAGATCGCAGCTGAGAGGGTGCGATTGACCGGAGAGCAGCAACACCCATTGAACCAGACCGCGCCACCCCCCCCCCAGGTGAGTATCATAAAAATGATTTTCTTTGTCGCTCCATTGGGAGACCCAGACAATTGGGTGTATAGCTTCTGCCTCCGGAGGCCACACAAAGCATTACACTTAAAAGTGTAAACCCCTCCCCTCTGCCTATACACCCCCCCGTGCATCACGGGCTCCTCAGTGTTATTGCTTTGTGGAAGGAGGCACACATCCACGCAAGCTCCACATTTTAGTCAGCAGCAGCTGCAGACTTTATCGGATGGAAGAAAAGTGGGCCCATAACAGGGCTCCCGGCATGCTCCCTTCTCACCCCACTCTGGTCGGCGGTGCTGTTAAGGTTGAGGTACCCATTGCGGGTACATGGGCAGGAGCCACATGCTGTTTTCCTTCCCCATCCCTTAGGGGCTCTGGGTGAAGTGGGATCCTAATCGGTCACCAGGCACTGGGACCGTGCTCCCTCCGCAGCCCCTGAGGGAATCTGCTGGACAGGAGACCGGGTATCATCAGGGACAAGGCCCTGCTACTCTGAGGTACTCTGTGTCCCCTTGGGGACGGCGCATAGAGCGCCTGTGTGATGGACACTGCAGCAGCTGCTGGGTGTGTTTGTGCGCCGGGACTACCGCGCTGACCGCGCTTGTTTGCCGGCCGCGCTTATAACTTTAGTCCCCGGCTTTTGCGGCCTAGTACCGCATATTCCCGCCCCCGGGCCTGCCAGTCAGGGGTAAGGGCGGGACGCTGCACTGGACGTCAGCGCTGAGGGCTGGAGCATACTTTGTATCCTCCTCCCCCCTCACTGAGCACCGTGGGGCACCAGATTCCCGCACTTTTACAGGCACGCCCACGGCTCCCTCCTCCTCTCTGAACGCCGGCAGCCATTGCTATCAGCACTTCAGACGCTGGAGAACTTCAGAGGGGAGACAACTCCGAGCTCCACAGCTCTGGGAGGCCCAGGCAGGGAATCTGGTGGTCACACAACCGCTGAGAGCGGTCGGTAAGCTGCACCTGTTACTAGGTGCTGGCCCCCCTGGGTGCCGAAGTGTATATTTATATGCTTATAGTGTATACATTTACTCTGTACGGCCGCACTATTAGCTTTTGGCTATATACCCTCACTGATTGCTCTAAGAGGAGACAACAGCATGTCGTCCGCAAAAAGCAAGGGTGCCAAAGCACAGGCTTACTTTGCAACCTGTACCTCATGTGCGGCAATGCTACCTGCAGGTTCCACCTACCCTCATTGTGTGCAATGCTCGGCCCCGGTGACACTCACTCAGCCGGAGTCTCAGCCACTGGTGGGACCCCCGGCCCAGGTGGAACCACCGGCCCCCACTGTCCAGGTGACAGGGACAGAGTTTGCAGTATTCGCTGACAAACTTTCTGAGTCTATGGATAGATTGTCTGCTAAGATACTAGAAGCTTTGCAGTCCAGACCTGTAACACAGGCCCCGGGCACTGTTGATTCATTGCCCCCAGGCCCCCCTCGGTCGGAGCAGCAAAGTGCTCCTGGGTTGACTCATAGGTCCCACGGGGAGGACTCCGACACGGACCGCAGTCCCAGACCGACTAAGCGAGCTCGCTGGGAGCTTCCCTCGACTTCATCTCACTGTTCAGGGTCTCAGCATGAGGACTCTCTGGAGGATGAAGCGGATGTGGCAGATCAGGGTTCTGATCCTGACGCCGCGCTCAACCTTGATACGCCTGAAGGGGACGCCATAGTAAACGACCTTATAGCGTCCATCAATCAGGTGTTAGAACTTTCTCCTCCAGCCCTTCCGAGTGAGGAGTCAGCTTCTCAGCAGGAGAAATTTCATTTTAGGTTTCCCAAACGTACACGGAGTGCGTTTCTTGATCACTCCGACTTCAAAGATGCAGTCCAGAAACACCGAGCTTTTCCGGACAAGCGCTTTTCTAAGCGCCTTAATGACACACGTTATCCCTTCCCCCCTGACATAGTCAAGGGTTGGGCTCAGTGTCCCAAGGTGGATCCTCCAGTCTCTAGACTGGCGGCCAGATCCATAGTTGCAGTGGCAGATGGTGCATCACTCAAGGATGCTACTGACAGGCAGATAGAGCTCCTGATGAAATCCATCTATGAGGCTATCGGCGCGTCCTTTGCTCCGGCATTTGCAGCCGTATGGGCACTCCAAGCTATCTCAGCTTGTCAGTCGGAGATTAATGCAGTCACACGGGCCGCTACTCCGCAGGTTGTGTCATTAACCTCTCAGGCGTCGGCGTTTGCGTCCTACGCCATGAATGCTGTACTGGACTCTGCGAGCCGTACAGCGGTAGCATCCGCCAATTCAGTGGCAGTCCGCAGGGCCATGTGGCTACGTGAATGGAAGGCAGACTCTGCTTCCAAAAAGTTTTTAACCGGTTTGCCGTTTTCTGGCGACCGCCTGTTTGGCGAGCAATTGGATGAAATCATTAAACAATCCAAGGGTAAGGACTCGTCCTTACCCCAGTCCAAACCTAACAGACCTCAACAACGGAAGGTACAATCGAGGTTTCGGTCCTTTCGGCCCTCAGGCAGGTCTCAATTCTCCTCGTCCAACAGGCCTCAAAAGGGTCAGAGGAACTCCGATTCATGGCGGTCTAAGGCACGTCCTAAAAAGACCGCCGGAGGAACCGCTCCCAAAGCGGCCTCCTCATGACTTGCGGACTCCCCAAACCGCATCCTCGGTCGGTGGCAGGCTCTCCCGCTTTTGCGACGCCTGGTACCCGCATGTCCAAGACCGATGGGTGAGAGACATTCTGTCTCACGGTTACAAGATAGAGTTCAATTCTCGTCCTCCGATTCGTTTCTTCAGAACATCTCCGCCCCCGAGCGAGCCGATGCTCTTCTTCAGGCGGTGAACACTCTGAAGGCAGAAGGAGTGGTTGTCCCTGTTCCCCTTCAGCAATGGGGTCACGGTTTTTACTCCAACTTGTTTGTGGTACCAAAAAAGGACGGATCTTTCCGTCCCGTTCTGGACCTCAAACCGCTCAACAGACACGTGAAAACCAGGCGGTTCCGGATGGAATCTCTCCGCTCAGTCATCGCCTCGATGTCCCAAGGAGACTTCCTAGCCTCAATCGACATCAGGGATGCTTATCTCCACGTGCCGATTGCACCAGAGCATCAGCGCTTCCTGCGTTTCGCCATCGGGGACGAACACCTTCAGTTCGTGGCACTGCCTTTCGGCCTGGCAACAGCCCCACGGGTCTTCACCAAGGTCATGGCAACAGTGGTAGCAGTCCTACACTCTCAGGGACACTCAGTGATCCCTTACTTGGACGATCTCCTTGTCAAGGCCCCCTCTCGGGCGGCATGCCAACACAGCCTGAACATTGCTCTGGAGACTCTCCAGAGGTTCGGGTGGATCATCAATTTCCCAAAGTCAAAACTGTCACCGACACAATCGCTAACATACCTCGGGATGGAGTTTCATACTCTCCCAGCGATAGTGAAACTTCCGCTGGACAAACAGCGATCACTACAGACAGGGGTGCAATCTCTCCTCCGAGCCCAGTCGCACCCCTTGAGACGCCTCATGCACTTCCTAGGGAAGATGGTGGCAGCAATGGAGGCAGTTCCTTTTGCGCAGTTTCATCTGCGTCCACTCCAATGGGACATTCTTCGCAAATGGGACAGGAAATCGACGTCCCTCGACAGGAACGTCTCCCTTTCTCGGGCAGCCAAGGCCTCCCTTCAGTGGTGGCTTCTTCCCACTTCCTTGTCGAAGGGGAAATCGTTTCTGCCCCCATCCTGGGCTGTGGTCACGACGGACGCGAGTCTGTCAGGGTGGGGAGCGGTCTTCCTCCACCACAGGGCCCAGGGAACCTGGACTCCGACAGAGTCCTCCCTTCAGATCAATGTTCTGGAGATAAGGGCAGTGTATCTAGCCCTAAAGGCGTTCCATCCGTGGCTGGAAGGCAGGCAGATCCGAATTCAGTCGGACAACGCCACGGCGGTGGCATACATCAACCACCAAGGCGGCACACGCAGTCGCCAAGCCTTCCAGGAAGTTCGGCGGATTCTGCTGTGGGTGGAAGCCACAGCATCCACCATCTCCGCAGTTCACATCCCGGGCGTAGACAACTGGGAAGCAGACTTTCTCAGTCGCCAGGGCATGGACGCAGGGGAATGGTCTCTTCACCCGGACGTGTTTTCAAGAGATTTGTTGCCGCTGGGGGAAGCCGGATGTCGACCTAATGGCGTCCCGGCACAACAACAAGGTCTCTGCATTCATGGCACGGTCTCAAGATCACAGAGCGCTGGCGGCAGACACATTAGTTCAGGATTGGTCGCAGTTTCGACTGCCTTATGTATTTCCTCCTCTGGCACTGCTGCCCAGAGTGTTACGCAAGATCAGGTCCGACTGCCGCCGTGCCATCCTCATCGCCCCAGACTGGCCGAGGAGGTCGTGGTACCCGGATCTGTGACATCTCACGGTGGGTCCACCGTGGGCACTACCAGACCGACCAGACTTGCTGTCTCAAGGGCCATTTTTCCACCTGAATTCTGCGGCCCTCAACCTGACTGTGTGGCCATTGAGTCCTGGATCCTAGCGTCTTCAGGGTTATCTCAAGAGGTCATTGCCACTATGAGACAGGCCAGGAATCCAACGTCAGCCAAGATCTACCACAGGACGTGGAGGATCTTCTTATCCTGGTGCTCTGATCAGGGTTTTATTCCCTGGCCATTTGCCTTGCCCACTTTTCTGTCCTTCCTTCAATCCGGAATGGAAAAGGGGTTGTCTCTCGGCTCTCTTAAGGGACAAGTCTCGGCGCTCTCTGTATTTTTTCAAAAGCGTCTATCAAGGCTTCCGCAGGTACGCACGTTCCTGCAGGGGGTTTGCCACATAGTCCCCCCTTACAAGCGCCCGCTAGAACCCTGGGATCTGAACAGGGTGCTAACGGCTCTTCAGAAACCACCTTTCGAGCCAATGAGAGATATTTCTCTTTCTCGCCTCTCGCAGAAGGTGGTCTTCCTAGTGGCAGTCACATCACTTCGCAGAGTGTCTGAGCTAGCTGCACTGTCATGCAAAGCCCCCTTCCTGGTGTTTCACCAGGACAAGGTGGTTCTGCGTCCGGTTCCGGAATTTCTCCCTAAGGTGGTATCCCCTTTTCATCTCAATCAGGATATCTCCTTACCTTCTTTTTGTCCTCATCCAGTTCACCAGTGTGAAAAGGATTTGCACTTGTTGGATCTTGTGAGAGCACTCCGGCTCTACATTTCTCGTACGGCGCCCCTGCGCCGCTCGGATGCGCTCTTTGTCCTTGTCGCTGGCCAGCGTAAAGGGTCGCAGGGTTCCAAGTCAACCTTGGCTCGGTGGATCAAGGAACCAATTCTTGAAGCCTACCGTTCTTCTGGGCTTCCGGTTCCTTCAGGACTGAAATCCCATTCTACCAGAGCCGTGGGTGCGTCCTGGGCATTGCGGCACCAGGCTACGACTCAGCAGGTGTGTCAGGCGGCTACCTGGTCGAGTCTGCACACTTTCACGAAACACTATCAGGTGCATACCTACGCTTCGGCAGATGCCAGCTTAGGTAGGCGAGTCCTTCAGGCGGCGGTTGCCCACCTGTAGGAAGGGGCCGTCTGTCGGCTCTATTACCGGGGTATTCTTTTACCCACCCAGGGACTGCTTTTGGACGTCCCAATTGTCTGGGTCTCCCAATGGAGCGACAAAGAAGAAGGGAATTTTGTTTACTTACCGTAAATTCCTTTTCTTCTAGCTCCTATTGGGAGACCCAGCACCCGCCCCTGTTCCCTTCGGGCTGTTGTTCTTTTTTGTACACATGTTGTTCATGTTGAATTGTTCTTTGGTTCATGGTTTAAGTTCTCCGAACATCCTTCGGATTGAATTTACCTTAGACCAATTTATAAGTTTCCTCCTTCCTTCTTTTGCACCAAAACTGAGGAGCCCGTGATGCACGGGGGGGTGTATAGGCAGAGGGGAGGGGTTTACACTTTTAAGTGTAATGCTTTGTGTGGCCTCCGGAGGCAGAAGCTATACACCCAATTGTCTGGGTCTCCCAATAGGAGCTAGAAGAAAAGGAATTTACGGTAAGTAAACAAAATTCCCTTCTTTACGTTATAAAGTGCGGCCTGGGCTCTTATATAAAGTAATCTAGAATCTGGTATATAAAAGCTTAGTGGTCGTGACCGCAGCTTATAGTTGCCAAATCTGGTAGCAGGTTCTCTTTTTAAGATTTTAAGATGATCATTTCATACTATTTGCTTTCCTTGCTGCTTTGCTCAAATAAAGCTGAGCTGAAAAATAGCCAAGTTGTGCAATGTTACCCAAAGTAGGTACAAGGAGTCTGTGGCAGTCTGAGACACGCCTCCTGTCACATCATTGGTTTAGTCAGCTGCTTTCTCCCACCCCCTGCAGTTTTGCCTTCCTGGATTGGCTCCTGTATGTAAATAAAGTGCGTGTGTGCGTGTGTGCGTGCGTGTGTGCGTGCGTGTGTGCGTGTGTGTGTGCGTGTGTGTGTGTGTGTGTGTGTGTGCGTGTCTGTGCGTGTGCGTGTGTGTGCGTGTGTGTCCATCCGTCCGGGATTGGCATCTGCACCGTCGCAGCTACAATCACAAAATTTTGCACACTCACACGTCTGGACCCCGAGAGCATCATAGGCTATGTTGTGAGGCGAAATTTTAACTCCGCGCGTTCCAATTTACCAATCAATTTCTTTATCGTTCCTTTGGGAGACCCAGACCTTGGGTGTTTAGCCTCTGCCTCCGGAGGACACACAAAGTACTACACCTAAAAGTGTAGCTCCTCCCTCTCAGCCATACACCCCCTGGTGAGCCAGTCACAGCCAGTTTATCGCTTTGTGTTCAGGAGGCATACATCCACACATGCATTCTCATATGAATTTTTTTTTTGGAAAAGGATTGAAGAACTGCGGGTCCACGTCTGGACTCACGGCATATCCCTTCTCACCCCACTGTGTCGGTGGTGTTGTAAGGTTGATTTTCAAGGCTGGAGCCTTACATGCCGTGCTCCTTCACCATCCCTCCTGGGCTCTGGATTGAAGTGGGAGCCAGCGCGGTCTCCATGCCTGACAGGAGATCGGTCTCCGTCCACAGCCCTTTGAGGATCCTGCTGGACCTGAGCACTCATCCCCAGGGACCTGGCATTTCCGGCGGGTCCTCTGGCTTTTCGCCCGAGAACCGCACCGATGGTGCCTGCGCGTCGGCCTCGCTGCTCAAATTTAGGCCCCGGCTTTGCCGGAGGCCTAGTTTCTGTTACTTGCCCTCGCATGTCACTCATGCAGAGGGACAGGCACGGCTCCGCCCGGCGGCCGTCCTGCACAGGGGAGGGATACTCCCCACTGTTTGTGCGTGACTCCCCCCCCCTGCAGGTCTCTATGGCCCTCCAGTTCCCGCTCTCCTACAGGGACGCCCCCGTCCCGCCCCCTCTCTTCGCTCCAGCGGCCATTTTCTTGGACAGGGTTCACTCTGCGCTGGGCCATCCTGCACTCTGCATCCCTGGTGAGGTGCTGTGCATTGGGGGTCCGGGCTTCGGGATCTGGAGGGCACACAACACCGCTTCCAGCGGTCTGGTAAGCCACAGCCGGTCTCTGGTTTTGGACCTCTGAATATACTCCCTGGGGTTCATTCTCTTTGTAGAAGCTGTTTTCCACACTCCAGCAGCATGTCTCACACGAGGAGCAAGGCTCCAAAGCTTTATACTACATGCTCTGCATGTAAGCTCCTGCTGCCTGAACCGAGCACCTATCCACATTGTGATGTCTGCTCTAACTTGGAGGTGCCACAGCCTGGTGTCTCACCCCCAGTGGTCTCTCAGGCTGCTTCTGCATCTGTGGCTGAACCCCCGGCCTGGGTAGAGTCCTTCTCCAGGTCTATCTCTCAGTCATTTGCTGAGTCCATGGGACTTCTGTCCAGGACTTTGATGAATATGCATCAGCCCCCTTCACAGGGTGCCTCCAATGCTCTTGCTAAGGGTCCTTTAGGATCCCTATCCTCTGACCTCCGTCCACTGGAGCTCACAGAGGATTCATCATCAGGGCACAGACCCCGTCTTCCTAAGAAGCGCCGCAGGGTTTCCTCTCCCTCCTCATCCCGCGGCTCTGATTCAAGAGCTGACTCGCAGGATGAGGAGGATGCCTTTACAGGGGGCTCGGAGGCTAACTTTATGTGCCCCATTGATCTTTCCGAGGGTGACTCAGAACTTAGTGACTTGATTGCTTCCATTAATTCTGTACTGGATCTCAATCCGCCAGTATCAGAGGAGCAACCCTCTCTGGCAGAAAAGCACCAGTTTACCTCGCCTAAGAGAGTAAAGAGTGTGTTCTTTAACCACTCCAGTTTTCAGGCCGCTGTGACCAAACCCAGGGCCTGTCCTGACAAACGCTTCCCAAAGCGTGGTTCTGATGACAGTTTTCCCTTTCCACCTGAGGTGGTCAAGGAGTGGGCTCACTCCCCAAAGGTAGACCCTCCGGTGTCTAGGCTCTCAGCCCGGACCGTTGTGTCGGTGGCTGATGGCACTTCCCTTAGGGATGCCACTGACCGTCAGATTGACCTTCTGGCCAAATCCGTGTATGAAGCGGCGGGGGCCACGTTTTCCCCAACTTTTGCTGCAGTATGGGCCCTCAAAGCCATCTCTGCTTCTCTAGAGGGGATGCATTCCCTCACCAGGGAATCTCTGCCCGAGATGGTTGCCTTAACTTCTCAAGCTTCAGCTTTTTCATCTTATGCCATGTCTGCCATGCTAGAGGCTTCTCACCGCACTGCGGTGGCTTCGGCTAATTCCCTCGTTATCCGCAGGATCTTGTGGCTTCGAGAGTGGAAGGCAGATGCTTCTTCAAAGAAGTACCTTGCTGGGCTTCCTTTTGCTGGTTCCCGGCTGTTCGGTGAACAGCTGGATGAAATTATTAAGGAGGCTACTGGCGGGAAGAGTACTTCCATGCCACAAACCAAGACCAGGAAACCTGCCCAGGGTAGGATTCAGTCGAAGTTTCGCTGCTTTCGTTCCTCCAACTGGTCGTCCTCTAAGCCCTCTGCCTCGTCCGCTAACTCAGCTAAGGACCAGAAATCCAACTGGCGCCCAAGAGCGCGTCCACAGAAGACCGCAGGAGGTCCTGCCACTAATGCAGCCTCCTCGTGACACTCTGCCCGCTCCAGCAACGTCCTTAGTCGGTGGCAGGCTCTCCCACTTTGGCGACGCTTGGTTTCAACAAGTTTCCGATCAGTGGGTGAGAGATATCATATCTCACGGCTACAGGATAGAATTCTCTTCTAGCCCCCCAAACAGATTTTTTCTCTCAACTCCCCCCTGCTCCAAGGCCGCCGCCTTCTCACAGGCCGTGGCATCCTTGCAAGCAAACGGAGTAATTGTACCAGTTCCCGCCCGGGAACGGTTCAGAGGTTTTTACTCAAACCTCTTCCTCGTTCCCAAAAAGGACGGTACTTTCCGGCCCATCCTGGATCTCAAGCTTCTCAACAAGCATGTTCGAGTGCGGAACTTTCGCATGGAGTCTCTGCGATCAGTCATTGCCTCAATGACCCAAGGGGATTTCCTGGCGTCCATCGACATCAGAGATGCCTATCTACATGTGCCAATTGCAGTTTCACACCAGCGTTGGCTACGCTTTGCAATAGGAGAAGATCATTTCCAATTCGTGGCTCTCCCCTTCGGGTTAGCCACGGCCCCTCGGGTATTCACCAAGGTCATGGCAGCAGTGATTACGGTTCTGCACCTCCAGGGGTTGGCAGTGCTCTCTTACCTGGACGACCTTTTAGTCAAGGCTCCATCCAGCGCAGACTGTCAGCGGAGTGTCTCGCTCACTCTCGCCACTCTAGCCCAATTCGGGTGGCTTGTCAATCTTCCCAAATCCACTCTGACTCCGACCCAGAGTCTCAAGTACCTAGGGATGCAGTTCGAGACTCTGCCGGCACTTGTGAAGTTGCCCTTAGACAAACAGCTGTCTCTCCAGTTGACGGTGCGCTCTCTCTTGAGGCCCCGCCGTCATACCCTCAGGCGTCTGATGCAGGTGCTGGGTCAAATGGTGGCGTCCATGGAGGCTATTCCCTTTGCCCAGTTCCATCTGTGCCCCCTGCAGCTGGACATTCTCCGCTGTTGGGACAAGCGGCCTTCCTCCTTACACAGGTTAGTGGCTCTGTCGCCACGGACCAAGAGCTCTCTTCAGTGGTGGCTTCGGCCCCTCTCCCTGTCCCAAGGGCGATCCTTCCTGGCCCCGTCTTGGGTGATTCTCACCACAGATGCCAGTGTATCCGGCT
Source organism: Anomaloglossus baeobatrachus (assembly GCF_048569485.1). Lineage (NCBI taxonomy): Eukaryota > Metazoa > Chordata > Amphibia > Anura > Aromobatidae > Anomaloglossus > Anomaloglossus baeobatrachus. Next base: position 151,467,097 of record NC_134354.1, read on the forward strand.
GGGGAGCGGTATGTCTCCACCACAGAGCACAGGGCACTTGGACTCCGTCCGAGTCAGCCCTTTCAATCAATGTGCTGGAAACCAGAGCCGTGCTTCTAGCTCTCCTAGCATTTCACCATCTGCTGGCTGGCGGGCAGGCACATTCGAGTCCAGTCAGACAACGCAACAGCGGTTGCCTACATCAACCATCAAGGCGGGACACGCAGCCGCCTGGCAATGATGGAGGTACAACGCATTCTTCAATGGGCGGAGGACTCCAGGTCCACCATATCCGCAGTCCACATCCCAGGCGTGGACAACTGTGAGGCAGATTATCTCATCCGTCAAAGCGTGGACGGTGGCGAGTGGTCCCTGCACCCGGCAGTATTTCAGTCGATCTGCCGCAAATGGGGCACTCCGGACGTGGACCTAATGGCATCCCGTCACAACAACAAAGTTCCTGTTTACGTGGCTCGCTCCCACGATCCTCAGGCCTTCGCCGCGGACGCTTTGGTTCAGGACTGGTCCCAGTTTCGTCTGTCCTATGTGTTTCCCCCTCTAGCTCTCTTGCCCAGAGTTCTGCGCAAGATCAGAATGGAGGGTCGTCGAGTCATCCTCATTGCACCGGACTGGCCCAGGCGAGCTTGGTATCCGGACCTGCTCCATCTGTCCGTAGAGATGCCATGGCATCTCCCGGATCGTCCAGACCTACTCTCGCAAGGTCCGTTTTTCCGCCCGAATTCTGCGGCCCTCAAATTGACGGCGTGGCTCTTGAGTCCTGGATTTTGACGGCTTCTGGTATTCCCCCTGAAGTCATCTCCACTATGACTCGGGCCCGTAAGTCTTCCTCCGCTAAGATCTATCACAGGACTTGGAAAATTTTCCTGTCCTGGTGTCGCTCTACCGGCCATCCTCCTTGGCCATTCTCCTTGCCGACCCTTCTGTCTTTTCTACAGTCCGGTCTGCAGCTAGGACTGTCCCTTAACTCCCTCAAGGGACAGGTTTCGGCTCTGTCAGTTCTGTTCCAGCGGCGTCTCGCTCGGCTAGCTCAGGTCCGCACCTTCATGCAGGGCGCGTCTCACATCATTCCGCCTTACTGGCGGCCCTTGGACCCCTGGGGCGTTAACTTTGTTCTCACGGTCTTGCAGAAACCCCCCTTTGAGCCTCTTAGGGAGGTTTCTTTGTACCGTCTTTCACAGAAAGTGGCCTTTCTGGTTGCCATAACTTCTCTCAGGAGAGTCTCTGATTTGGCTGCGCTCTCCTCGGAGTCACCTTTTTTAGTCTTTCATCAAGACAAGGTGGTTCTCCGTCCGACTCCGGACTTTCTTCCTAAGGTGGTCTCTCCCTTCCACCTTAACCAGGACATTACCTTACCTTCCTTCTGTCCGGCCCCTGTTCATCGCTTTGAAAAAGCTCTACACACTCTAGATCTGGTGCGTGCTCTCCGGATCTATGTGTCTCGCACTGCTGCGCTTAGGCGGTGCACCTCTTTTTTTTGTGCTAACCACAGGTCGGCG